>NW_017259446.1:163576-167449 GCF_001594045.1 Atta colombica
AAAAAACTACTACAGATAAGCAATGCTATTCTGAGAAAGCAAAACCTATTTGTATTTATATAAACACAACTAAACTTTGTTTCTCAATTGCCTTAAGACATAAAATATAAAAAAAGGTTCTTTATTTTCTATCTCTTTCAACATAAAGATTACTAATTAAAATCTTGATTTTTGTCTTGAAATTAATCATAAAAAAATCTATCATAAAAATTATAGTTGAAGATTTATTTTATTTCAAACACTCATTCTTATCATCAGATCACAGTTTCGATCTCGTTTAAAAAAATAGATAATTGATGAAAAATAGACACTTGGATCTAAGCCTCCATGTTCTCGTGGATGATTCGAGATTTAAATATTTAGCCCGCCACTGTAGGCACAGAACATTACACGTGCAATCTGTTATCGCGACCTTCCACGCTCGACCAAATAATATCTTATACATCCTTCGCCCTTAATGGACGAGCCGAGTCTCGCTTATCTCTGATTTAAAGCGGAGGATAATACTTTCGATCGTTTTGCCGTCGTATAAGAATGCATCTGGCGGTCGGTGAGTCAGGGGTTCGGTACACGAATAAGAATTCGACCTTACGTCCGCATTTGCCTTCCTTCGTTCCCCCTTTTCTTTCCTTTTTTTTTCTCTCTGTCTTACTCCGCCGTCTGGGCATATAATAAAACGATTGGGGAAAGCAAATGAATATTAAGACGATTACTTTAATGGATTTTGATTGAAATGATTTTATCGGAGCAATGAAAGTAAATATCTGCGCTCGCGCGCGGCTTGCTCGCCGAATTACGACTTCCAACGATTGCATCTTTAAGTTGCACCTTCGGTCATTTATTTAAATTAAATTCACGCTCGCGATGGCAATTACGGGAAGGTAGATATTCTCGCTCGTCGAAAAATTCATGAGAAATAATCGGGGTAATGTTTATTACTGCATTTTATTAATTACAATATATCTTTATCTTATGATAAATTTTTATCTTTTAATTATTTATCAATTATTCTATCAATTGTTGAGTTAATGAAGGTTGTTGCATTCTTTAAAAAAATCCGACGTATCTTCTTCTGCTCGTTCGTTTCAATTGTCAATTAACGGCATAATTTCAAGAAGCACTCGCAAAAGAATTTTAATTAAACGTTACACGAGATGGTAAGAAGTATTTACACTCTATAGATATGTTAAAATATTAAAATTAAAGATAAAACGTCTCTAAATTTTCTACAGCGCAACACGACTGTGAGGAAGTTCAATTTACTTTTAGACGTCATTAATTCTTGCGAAATTCAATCTCCCAACGCGTAATCCACTTCGTCGCAAGAAGGCGGGACTTAATTTTCGAAGCGGTACTCGATTATTATCCGTTGCCCATTCAACGCGGGCAACATGAGACTATGGACAAGGACGGAGATGAGATGACGCGCGCGTTATACAGATTTAATCAAGCCGAGAAAGTTCGACTATAAGAATTCGTTTATGAAATCAAAAAGTGGTATTAACGTGGTGCGTCGCGTCGGTCCTCCGATCCGTGACGATAATTGACATCGAATATGCTTGAAATGTCTAACATGGAATAATAATGAAAAAAAGTAATGTCTATTATAAATTACAAAATTCACGCTGAAATTAAGAAACAATAGCTATATTGATAAGATAATAGCTACTATATTGAAAGTACAAACGCAACTTGGATTGAAAATTTCACAAAATTATTTTATATTGTATCCGACTATTAATCATTATCAAAATTGTTATTCTTTTGTACTTCCTCCAAAAAAAAAGTCAGATATTTGACCTTCCTCTAGCAGAGATTTTTTTTTTTAACCGGAGGAAAATCAATGTACGCGTAAAAGAATTAGATTTTTTAGCGAAATTATCTCCAAAATCGAATACTAAAATCTGAAAAATTGAAAGTAATGCATTAGTTGTTAGTAAAATTAATTCTTTTCTGAATGAAGTTACAGAGTAGTTTCATTTCTCGTTGACAATCAGTATACCATTGACAGTTACAGTCGTTGAAAATGATGACAATGGGAATCGAGTTGAAAGCTGTACACTGCACAGATGCGAAATAAAAGATTCAGATAAGCCATACAAATTTCACCGCCCAACAATAGCTTGACGACGTAGGTCGCCTTGCCTTAAGATATAGGACTTGCTACTGCTTAATTGAAGTTTAGATTAAAATGCAAATATCCAATATGTATGCGAACTAACATGACGGTGAAACCCTTGACCGATTGGAATATTAACGATAGATATATATAGAGACATATATCGTATCTCGAATTACTGCTAATCGCCTGCGTCAATTTGAAAGACATTACTTCTTACAACAATTCAAAATTCTCCCTTCCTCATATAATTATCATATAATTAATTTAATATTATATTTTAATTATCAATAATTATAATTGTCATATAATTATAATAAAATAACTTTTTAAATGTTAGTTTAACTTGGAACATGAAAGTCAAGTTTCAAATAAATATCAAAAGTAATATTCTGAAACTCTTAAAATAAAAACATTCCGAATTTTCTCTTTAGATAGAAATATATTTTTTAATTCTCAAAAATATCTAGTTTAGTCAGATTTGCCAGTATGACTTTTATATTATTTTATTCAGTCTTCCTATATTTTTTCCTGTAGTCTATATCTCATGAATTAGTAATTAAAGTCAGTTATGTGTTTATACACAAATATAATATATGTTGAAATATTAATCAGCAATAGCTACGTCCAGCAGAAAAAGCAATTTTACGATTATTGTAAAATTTTTTAATATGATTGGTTTATAGATTTAAATTCAGTGACGGCAAAACAAATTATATTAAAGAATTTTATAATACAATAGTTGCAAAGTTGCTTTATCTACTGAATGAAATCAATATTAATCTATCAATATTAAGCTATATTATTATGATTTGGATTATTTCGTAAAAGGATAGTTAATTTCAGAAAAGACATGAAACGAAGAATTGTAATGAAGAATTAACAATAATTCACTTCCTTTTTACAAATATCAAAATTAATTAAATATCAAGCTCATAATTTCTCCTGCTTTTTGCGATTACTTGATCCTTAAATGTATCTGATTGTTTATGTATGTGTCTGTTAACAAAGACGCATATTTGCGATATTAGCGAATCGAGGAAAATGAGTAGAAACGTAACACGGTTTTAGATAATAAGATATCAAATTATCATGATCTATCTAATTTTTTTTAAAACAACTATAAAAGAATTTAGGATAATTATTAATTTTATTTTATAACTTTACTTATTAAGCTCACTAAGTAACTATTTCGCGTGAAAACTTTATATAAAATATATTTATATATTTTATATATTAATATAATAGTTTCATTTTCTCTTTCTATATTCCGTCAACGTTTTGGTAGCAAAACTTGCTTGTATAAAGGATATCGGAATATAAGATAGAAATTTAAGAATTAATAAAAATAGCAAATGTGATTTCATCAATTCTTATATTGCTGTATCGTTCGATTTCAAACATCAACGGATGCACAAAATAAAATTTAAAATTTATTTTCTAAATTAAAAGTGCACTTGACATCTCCGCTTCTTCGATTAAAAGCAAATACTTTTGTCAATCATTGTACCGTCTATTTCGTATCTCGTCATTTTCTCTTCGTTTGTCGAAAAATCCGGTCAAAATTGTCATAAGTAAGTCTTTTCTTCGTTGCACAAAAGCGCGCATTCGTGTACACTCGGGAAGAGACGCGCGCGTGCGATTAAGCCGGAGAGAGAAACCGTGTGTAAATCGAAAGGCGCAGAGAAGCGGGAGAGACAGAGAGAGAGAGAGAGAGAGAGAGAGAGAGAGAGAGAGAGAGAGAGAGAGAGAGA
>NW_017259446.1:167549-186951 GCF_001594045.1 Atta colombica
GAGACAGAGCGGCAAGAGGAAGAGAGGCAAAAGCGAGAGAGGAAAGGCTTCGACCTCGCATGCTCGCTCGCGCGGCTTTACCGGAGTAAAGTGCTCCTCCTCGGCCGCTCGATCCCGAGGCCTCCGAGGAAGAAGCCGCTCTCGCGAGATCGTCCTCGGGAGATCGCGATCTCTTTCCTCCTCGATTGTACCTTTGAGCCCGTGTTCTTCAGTCATTAAATCCGGTATAATCACGGTAAAGATTCTCATCTCTATCGTTATGCGAGAGAATCAACTTACGTTACTTATCTTAAATGTACTTTCATAAATGTAGAATTCGCCTTCGTATGTCTGTACAGAATAACAGAATCTTTGTTTTGTCACAATTGGCAGAAAGTGTAAAACAGAATAAGGGAAAAGGTCTCTGTTGTCTGCGTTCTCAGTTGCAGTTTGCTCGTATATTTTATATTCCGATTGGAAGTATTTCATTATCGTTTTTATTTACGTAATGAAACATTACGATTAATCATTTTCCTGCGATTTTACTTATAATATAATGTCGTATTTTAATGGAATTTAATAATAATAAGAATCATAAAGAGAACACAGTAAATCCTTTACCGGGTCAACGTCACTTACCGTTATAGGAAGATGAAGGTGAAGCGCAATATAATTCTTATTTTCTCATATAAAATTTTAATTTCATAATTCGCGTTACAGCACTTTAGATTGGTTGCGCATCATCGCTTACTCCGAACTGACTTTTTCCATGTTTCTTAAGGAAAATTTGTTTTTATAGACTTTGTGTGATGCACACAATATCCGTCCCTTATCTACTTCAAAAGTAGAGAAAAAATCCACTCCGGGAACTCGTGATAAAACTGATACGCCTGATATTAATTTAAAACGAAAGCAATGTTGATTCGCGTTGATTTCGAGATGGAAGGAAATAAGTAGCAAATCACAGTGCACACTTTCAAATATCGCATTCGTCTTTCTACTTCCGTTATTCGACGGAACGTTGAACGTTTTAGTTTCGCGCGCAAATAACCGCACCAACAATACGTCTGTCTTTTTATTCATGCATTAGAACTTTTTTTGTCACTTTAGCTAAATATCAAAGGTATATCGTTTTATATTAAATTCCAAAAGTGTACATTAATTCAGCTGTAATAAAAAACAGACTTCGTTCTTTTCTATTACATTCTATTCCAGCCTGATGGGGGTTCCAGTCGCGAACGAGGTGGATGATCAATCTTTCTTCGTGTCAGAGATCATGGTTTCGCGACAGCGTCGATACGGCGCGAGAAATAGCGACGCGACGGCGGCCGATGGTTCGCACTGTCGAGAGGTAACTGGAAGTAAGTGGCACGAGCTGTCGCGTGCAGCCACGCCGCTGCAGAACGACAACACAACATAACAGGTGCGTGCTGGCGAGGAAGGGCTCGACGTGCGTGTGCGTGCGTGCGTGCGCGCGCGCGCGCGCGTATGTAATATAGGGATGGGATTGAGTCGATATCGCGGACCTGCAAGACGTGCTTCGTCAACATTTGCCGGTGTCTTAAATAGCTGAAAAATATCACTCGCGATAATTGCATTACCTTCGCGAATCAGCGCGAGCTATACGTCGGACAATCGAAAGCTGTATGGTTATCCCGTCAAATTGGCGCCGCGCTTATTATACGCGTAATATCTTTTAAATCCGAATATCGTTAAGGAATAAAATGTTATTTTCGCAGCACCTTAAATCAAATGGATCTTTGATATTAGAAATATCAAGCGATCATTATTGATCCTTTCTATAGATCTTTATAGATTATGTAATATTATATTTCTTGTGTGAAAGATGGGATTCTGTGTGAAATTGTTTAACTTTTCAATAATGATACTTTTTATACTGATAAAATATTTGATTTTTTATTACTTTCTTTGTTTTTCTAGTAGTTTATTTGTCTTTTTAGTGAAAACTAATTACTTACATTAGTCAATAATCTATATTATTGACTAATCAAAAATGTGAATTGGAACAATATTTCCGATGTTAATTTTTTAAGTAATTTAAAATTAAGCATTCTGCATTTTTTACATTGTAATATTTTAATAATAAATATAGCAATAAAGATGATGTGATATAATATTATGATTAAATTTAATTGATGGATAAAATTGGATTCATAAAAAACTTCTAATTTGTTCTTGTAAACTTTCTTTCTACATTAAAAAATAATATAAAATATCTTCCTATTAAATTAACTCTCGAAATATTTTATTATCATACTTTAAGTGAATAAAATATCTAAATTTTTATTATTATAATTATAAACTTTCATTACACGTTTAATTATTTAATTTCCCCCAAGTTGCTGCGTGTATATCATTTTAATATCTATTATTCAAACCAAATAACTCATTTCGAAATCATTTCATTATGTATTTTGCATTAGTCGACTTAAGCGATTGAAAGCGGTCGCGCGAGATTTATCGATTAAATTGTTATCCGTTTATCGATTTCGTTTGATTAATCGATTGAGTCTCAGTGGTTTGCAGCTTGATCGATTAATCGGTTCGTTCCTATTGATCGGATAAACGATTAAACCAGTAATCTCTCACGTGGCTTGATAAATTCAATTGGCTAATTGCATTCGATAAAATTTGTTTCTTTCGTTTTTACCTTCAGAAAATTTCATGGAAAACTTAAACTTATTCTGTAAATTTGTATATTTTTCGGAAAGAACGAGTTATTTTGTTAAAGAATTCGGTTCATCGCAAACTTGTTATTACTTTCAACAGAAGAATAAAATATTCCGAATAAAATATGCCTGTAAAGCAAGTCGACGTGTCATGAAAGTCGATTATATATACGATGGAAATCGTAATGTCGTGAATGACCGATTGATTTCGCGATCTCGTCGAAATTACCTGTTCTTTTCTCCACTCGCACCCACGCAATACATTCGAACATTTCGCCAGGTCGACATGACTTTGGCGACAATCATTTTTGAAAGTGTTCCCGCAGTTACGCGCAATCGGTCGATCGGTCGATCGAACGAGCGAGTGGAGCGAATGCAACTCGACGCGACGCATTGCGAATCCGATCGAGCAGCTGACATTGGCGATTCCCCGCGAATTTCTCCGCTGTTCTCGCTCACGATCTCCATGATTTCGCAAAAATTGACGTTGTTTTGTTTGAATCTAAGCCTCATCGAAGTGCTATGCCAAACACGATTGACGTAAACAAAGACCAAGAATGACACTTTCATTCCGCATTTTGTTAAATGATGACTCACTAGCTTGAAATTCGATTAAACCGACGACTATTTTGCACTCGTATCCGAGGTGAATAAAGTCGCGGCACGTCCGCAACATCTCGTCGTTTAATTACGGTGATTACCATATTTTCCTAGAAAAAATAAAGGAACCTGAACACTTTAGAACTTTATTCCAATAAACCTGAGCACTTTAGAACTTTATTCTAAAACATTTCGAAACTAATTTGCGACTATCAGAATTGTCTGCGCATTAATTTCTAAAATTTTCTTGCGCAGTATATTTGAAATAATTCCCAAGTATCAATATAATCGCAAATTTTGTTATTAAAAGTCACTTTTCAATCATTCATTTGTCTTTTTTAACGTTATTCTAACTTTATTGTCTCGCTAATATTGCCTTTGCATAAAACTAAATTTATCGATTGTTTCCGTAAACATTCGCTCATTAGTGTGACATTGGAATGCTAATTAGAAAGGAATTATCCATAATATTAAAATAAAGAACAAATTAAGTTTGGATTATGAAAAAAATAAACAAATCTAAAGGACAGCTACTTGAAATAAAGGACTTTATAATAAAAGATACAGTCATCACATAACGCGGTTAGGTTTAATGCAAAATACATTAAATTTTGAGACGTCCATTCATTTCTTATCTTCCAGCTGAATCAAATACTCTCTTCGAGAAATAAAAAAAAGTCGTTCAGGCGCTCTCTATTTTTCTCTTTTTTTTTCTTGGGCAACAATAAATATACTTGGCAATAAATGTCTAGTAAAAATGTACGTTCTGGAAGCGGACACTCGCCGTTAGGTGAGTCAAACGAACGAATGCAAATCGAGATCTTACGAATTAGAGACTGTCACCGAACGGGAATCACGTGTCGCCTTCGCACGTGTCTCTATCGATCAAGTCCGATAACTCTCGAGATAACTACGCGGTTCGTTTTCCTCTGGATGATATCACGTGTTAAAAATCCGCTCGCTAGGCCCGATTCATCCATCACGCACCACACAATCCGCATTCTCAGTGTCATTTCCTCCGTCTCTTCCTTTTTCATCCTCATCACGTTTAAAGATCACTTTAATTATCCCTACATGTCGCGCTGAAACTGTGCAAGGGATCCTTCGAGTGTTACGCAATTGATTTATGGAAGAAAATTTCTTCGGACTGGACTAGCTCTCAATTTTAAATGTCAACTCTTTAATTTCTGATTAAATGTCAACAGAGAAAGTCAACTTAATGATAAAAACTAGAATTGACTAAGATGAACGTGACACAGCTAAGAATCGTCATTTTCAAAAATAAATTTATCAACATTTTCAATGACTTATGATTATTAATTGTCAACATAGATGACTTATCGCTCTTCTCAGTAAAATCTTTTTACTGTGGAGTGGAATCTAATTCTAAAGAATGACGAAGAGTGACAATTGAGTCAATGTTGAAAAAGGTCAATTGTTAATTTTTGAGAATGAGATTTCATTCTTCAAGATTACTTAGAGATTATTTAGATTTACTTCAAATATTTTAAACAGTTAAGAGTTTCATTCCAGAGCGCATTAAGAAATTCTTTACATTTCTATAACTCGTACGTTCCTTCTCTTCCTCTTCTTCACATCCTATTTTATTCCACCTATTTTATCTTTCACTGCAAAAGCTAAATGTACGATCATACTTTAATAATTATATTTTGTCAGAAACTTTTATCTCCTCCAAGTGATTTTTCCCAGGATATAATCAGTTTCTTTCTATCAGCCCGTTGGCCGTCCATCAGTATCCGTATTGCGCCTGGAGGTATCCTCGAGGATCTCGTTCTCGGCGAGACATGGATACCCCCTGGCGAACGCGACAAGCGATCTCATACTCACCTGCGAGTATGTATTCCCTCGACGTCGGCGTCGGCGTCGGCGTCGGCGTCGGCGTCGGCGTCGGCGTCGGCGCGCTCGCGCGCGTACACTTGTCGCGCGTTGCTCTTTGCCTCTTTGCCTCTTTCACAAGCTCCTTCTCAACTGCCGTCTCGACACTCTCGACCCGAGTTGTCGTCGTGACCGCGGAGCACAGGCGGCGACGCACCTCGATCGCCGCGGAATCGCGTAACGATGATGATGATGATGATGATGATGACGATGGTGACGACGACGGCGACGACACACCGCACTGTTCGCGACTGATTGTGAGATGCGGCCGCGGCGATCGGCAGCAAGAGCGTTTCCCTCGCGCGCGCACTCGCGGCGCGAGCTCATTTGCGGCGGGTACCGAAGACACCGCGCGAATCTCGGCTGGTCCTCTCCTCTCTCCGGCTCTCGGAGGCTGAAGCGGCAACGTGTGACCTGTCGTGCGGTGTCCCGTGTCACGTATATACCCGGCGCGAGCTCTACACCACAAACCTGAATGATTCCGCGTCAGCTGCTCGTCGCAGCTGCACTGAAGTTCCGTTCGGCAACTTCCACCACTGTACGTCCGCGCGGAGTAACAAAGATCGCGCGCGGTCACCAAGAGAGAGAAAAAGACTAGGGAAGGGAGGGAAGATGTAAGCTGGCAGTGGTAGTAGCAGTGGTTGTGTGGTGGTGGCAGCGCTCGCGGCGGAGGAGAAGGAGGACGTCGTCGCGGCGGAGTTCGGAGAGTGGTCTTCCTCGTGAGACTCGCGAGAGACGGAGGAGGAATTGGTCGCCGTCGAGGGAGGAGAGAACGTGCACGTGCAACGCGAGATCCGCCGATTCGGAAAATGCGAACAGAGATTCTCGCAGATAGAACAAAAAAGAGAGAGAGAAACATTATGTTCGTTAAACATTATATTATATGTATTTCTTTTCAGCCGTTGTCTTTGCAGCACGGAAGAGCAAAATTTCCACAGGAAGTCATGTCTCGTAACTTCAGTTAGTTCATTCCTCAAAGACATTTTTATCGTATACTCCAAAATTAAGTAATTTAAAATGTATATATAGATACGTGCGTGATTGATCACGTCAAAAGTTGATTTTTATTAAATGTGAATACATACGTGAGCAATTTGATAAGTCAATGACTTTTTAAAAGGAACCTATCTGTTTACGTATTAATTTGATTCCGATATTGTTACTTATACGCTGAGGAGAACCTAATCTTATGGTCGAAATGTCCAATTACATTGGTGATTGACATACATATTATATTAATATTTGATTATACACGTAATTGTGTTGATTCTCATTGACATTCATTTTCCTTTATTGATTTAATCTTTGGAGCCTTTTTCAATTTTAATTGTTATGTTTAAAAGAAGATTATATTGAAAAATGAATGAATTTTAATTTTAAAAAATTAAAAAGAATTACTGATTTATCAAACTTTCCTTGTAGATACGTACCTATATTTTAATCATGAATTAAAATAATAATTAAATATACATATATTAACCCTTCATGGTTACCGTGGAACAAAATGACCCGAGCATAAATCTCAAGAGGATTAAACGAATATGCATTTGAAATATTATAAATTTAAAAAGTTATTATTTTTTTAATAATAAAACTCATTTTCCGGAGTTAACACATTTATGGTTTTTTTAGTTGTTAAAATTAAATTTTTCACTACGACGTTATTGTTCCATTTTCTTAGAGGATAAAATTATATATTATAATTTTTCGAACTCAATGAAACTAATACTATTGATTTGATAACACACTTCAAAAAATGATTCGGGTCATTTTAACTCAGAGTAACCATCGTGTAGCTTTTTTGAAGTGTCACCATAAAGGGCTAATATAAACAATATAAGAAATGTTTACATTAATTTAAGAACACAACATTAAACTGTAAGTTGCAAATTAACACGAAAAACACACACCACACACACACACACACACACACACACATATATATATATGTACGTACAAGTCTTGTATGATATATTGCCAAGTTTAGATTGACGCGATTAGAATGGCACGTGCGAACTGCACGCAACTCGAATTCATTCCGTGTGTGCCACGATGGAACGCAACCGAAGAAGTGGGATGGGCTTTCACAGTTTCCATCACGCGGAGGACAACGGAGATTGTTAATGGATTATTCAGAAAGAGCTCATAAACCTTTATCTGCTGATTGTGAGTCTGAAACAGAGATCCTATTCCGTCCTAAGGAAAGCTAGAATAAACGAAGAGAATGGCTAAATGAGTAGCGGAGGGAAGCAGCAAAGAGAAAAGCTTTATCTTCTATCCTTCGCGAGTGGAAGGAGGAAGAACCTCTTCTCGTGCATGTATGTGTACGTCAAGAGTGGATACATCGATGTACTCATACATCCGCATATTGACCAAGCGAATCGCTGGTAAATACCAGAGGCCCACAGTCGAGAGTGTATATAACTTGGTATGTGCATGTGTGTTTATGTTTGTGTACGCTTAACGACACACCGCGAAGAACAGACCTCCTCGAGACACCGAGTGCTTGTTCGTTCCCCGAACTGAACGAGGTACGTTCGGAATGCCTGCTTTCACGAGGAGCATCGACAGATAGCCCACCACCTGGACCGCAGCTCCCGCGGAGTCTCTGGATCTCAACCCATCGCGATTATTAGGTAAAAGCCGATGACTTAGCTTTCTACACTTTCAGCTCTCGACATTACGTCGTGACATGAATATTGGCGGTTACAGCAGAAGATATAACGCTTTGTTAGTGTACTTTTCTAAACATATTAGTAAAATTAATTACTTATACATACAAAAGCGTTTGGATGTATATGAAATATTTCCCGACGTTTTTAAACACTTTATAAATGGCATAATTAAATATGAAAGCTGGAAAGATTCTCTTTAGATTTGAAACCGAGTTCAATTTTTCATTCTATAAAATTATTTCCTTACAATAAAAAATTTTCTAATTTACTCAACTTTTAAATCTGAATTTGTGGACATTTTTATCGAGATCAACTTTTATCAGTCTTAATTGATCTTAATTTAAATTACGTAAATTGAAACAAGAGAGAGATAAAAAATTGAATTGTATATAAAGTTTACTGTTGATCCGAACCGTTGCTCAGATCTTTTTTATATTATTAACACTGTACTATATAAATTACGATTATACGAATAGATTTCTAGTACCTTCTCTAATTGATGCGAACGTTTGTAAGATCATCCGGGCCGATCTTCGCAGTTGGTCCTTGAGCGACGAGATGTGCAAATAAATCGTTTAATGATTGGGAGGTTGCAACAGACGTCTGACCATGCAAGGTCAAGTGGTTTCTTCACCGCGGCGATGTTTGAACCTTCTTGCGGTTCATTGATCTGAAGTATGACTGATGATCGATGAGGTATTCAAGTGTACTGTCTCGCATCAGGAAATTTGGCGGATGACAAACTCAATTGATCATCACAAGATGGGTCAAGATTATACTAGCAGGCATTCTATCTATTACATCGATTAAGCTTAGACAATCATCTACGGAATCAACAATTCAAAAATAGAAAGGCTGTGAAAATGAACTTGGAGAATTTTTTCATCTCTAAAAGTGACTTTTATAAAAGCGATTATAATAAGCTTGTTTTTCGCTGGGAAAAAATTATTGCATGTAACTATTTTGACGAATAAATTGGTTTTCTTCTATATATTTTTTTATATATTTGTTTTTGTCATAAAAAAACCGATAGAACTTTATCAGGATTTCAATTGATACTTTCTCTACGTGAAAGTACATCAAAGATGATGACGGAGAATCTATCGATTCTTTATCCCTTTATTGTTTCAGAAAAAATTTAAATCAAAATTAATCCTGTTAAAAAAACGACAGATCCAGAGTTAAAAAAGTTTAGTGAATGTTTTATTATAATCTTGGATAGTTCATAAAATATTTATCGAATTCTCTCTTTTCTTTCTAGATCGCTATGTCGTGTCAACATAGCCCGCGAAGGCTGTTAAGTAACACGCAGATCGAGCGACAAGCGCGGTCTCGCGCGATGAAAGATCGAGTTGCAGGCTCGGTTATTGTACAACATATCGAAGACTCTTATCGAGGGACGGGATCCACCGTCTCCGCTCTGTCTCTCCCGTCAAGTTTTGCTCCCCGCGCAGCTGTTAGCGATCGGAGTATCTACCTGACCGCCTCGTTAGCTCTCTTCGTGGAAGCCCTTGCTCTCTCGTAGTAAGAAACCGAAGAAGAGAGAGATGCTCGAGCTCTCTTCTTGTGCGACTATTAAGCATGCAGGTATTATTATTGTTCAAATGTTACAACCTTACATCTCTTGTCACTTTCTTTTCTCATTTTATTATTGCGTAATAATTGTGTTATATTCCACCGTTCTCTATAAACCAAATATTATTAGGCCTGATTGTATCAACATTACTTTGACAGCGAGACTTATAATTCTTTCTTTACTCTTTTTAAAGCTGAGAGAAAGAGAGAGAGAGAGAGAGAGAGAGAGAGAGAGAGAGAGAAAGAGAGAGAAAAGGAGGGAATTTTAAGTCTCGCGTTTAAAATTAAAGTAATAAGAGATGAGCGACATCAATTGAATCACTTCGCGAATCGCTTGTTTGAGAAAATGTCATGTAAGCAGCGACAACATCGATCTCTAACCCTCTTCCAATCATCCGTCATGTACATCTTACGTATGTTAATTCGTCCTAAAAAAAGAACCTATTTACTTTTCACTCATGACACTAGTTAGATAGGCAGATAAAAAAAACTTTTATGTCACTTTAAATTAATCATACTTGATATGTCAAGATTTCATGATTGCTTTAATATATCACTGTTCTGTCTAGGATTTAAACATTGAATTCTTTAGATCGATCATCAAACTCGCGCGTACTTCTCTCGCATACGTCAAATGAAATAGTCGGTTGCGTCCGTCAGCTGCGTATACTTGTAAGTATACAAGAGATCATGCCTATTGTTTGCTTTTGCTTTCTTTTCGCGTAATGAGCGCAAGGTCGTTTGGATTCCACGGTGTGTTCTCCGATTCTTTCGCGGTCGAAACGAGGAGAGGAATTTCACGAGCGTGTTTGTGCTACATTTGAAAGGCTCGCCTTTCTTTTTCTCTTTAACAAGAGAGTCTCTCTCTCTCTCTCTCTCTTTTTGCCTCCCTCCTTCTTTATTTATCTACCAATTCTTTATCTATCTCTCTTTCTGTCGCTTTTTCTCCATTTCTCTTGCTTCCTTTGACCGGAACAACGTTCATCCACGCATATATGCATGTGTGGCCCGGATAATTAATCGCGATTTATTCGTCCCGACATTGTTAATTTTAACGAGCGGCGAAATATTTTTATTGGGTGCTTCAGCCGCGCCGTTCGAGAATAATTTGTACGCAAATGCACGTTTAACTTAATTTATTTACGATGCGGAACGCCGGGTGCCGGTATGTCTGGCGCGCTTTTTTTTTGTAATCGAAACACAGCGACGCATCGTAAACCGCGATTTGCCGCTTATCGTCGACTCGCGCTTTGCGCATTAATGTAACGAGTATCTTCCCCGTACACAGTTTTACTACTATTTTTTATTACAAAGAAACGACGAAGGCTGCCACTTTCTATCTTAAAGTTTAGTATTTTATTAATGTCCGTTTTTTATTTACGAATTGAAAAATAGCCTTGATTAATTTCGAAAGAAACAAAAAGATTTATGTTATTCTTTTCTCAGAATAGTATGTTATTTCAATAAATGTTTCTCAATTGATTTATGTTCATCATAGGAAAAGCAGTGAGTAATAATCGAGATTTTTTTACGACTTCTAATGCTTGAATCGATTTTTTTTTTTTTTCAAAAAAGTGCTTAATAACGAGTCGTAAGTGGAACGGCTTCGTCGATTATAACAACAAATAATATGGATGTACCTAAAAATAAGTTTCGAAGGAGACAAAAAAAACCTGTTTACTTCAGGAAATATCAAAATCTTGATTGCATAATCTTGCATACTGTGAAATGTGTGTTTTGAAATTTTGCATTATTCTACGCGAGGAGCAAATTTATCTTCATTTATTGCGTCCGTAGCTTTTCGAAATAACCAGTTTAATTTTTACCACACTTTATCTTTCACGCTTTCACATTTTTTGCACATATGATCTCATGCACATGCAAATGATTCAGAATATATATTCCCTGAACAACTATCATAATGCCCACGAAAGTGTAATCATCTTACGTCGTGGATGTACTTTCCATTCACATTAGCCTATACGCAATCTCCTAGAATGTGCGCGTGTCACGCGAATCGTTAGATTATTAAAAAGGAATGATACGCACGACCGGAAGTGATTCATGATAGTATCGTCGTGTGTGAGTCGACTTAAATGGAAATCGCTAATTCTAAACTTGTTGACAGCCTTGTAAGTCGTAATGTATTTGCGACACGTTGATGTAGAACAATTACTAGTAATGCGGAACAGCATCTTAATTATGAATCACGAAATTATATTTTTATTTTTCGAGTTAATTTCTAGTTAAATTACACTCTCATCTCTTTTTCTCATTTATTTATTTATTTTACAAGTCATTAATTGATTGTAAAGTTCATAACAGAGTACAAAGTATTGAAATAAAATTATATTCCTAATATAATTCCTAATATATTCCTAAAATAAAATTATATACCTAATAGATAACGAACACGTATGTAAACAAGAAATTAGGTTGAACATACTTGATTAGAATTTTTTTCAATATTTTTCAATATTGTTAGATCTGTTTTTAAGAGATTATATACTGGATGAAACAAACACACGGTTATGTATTCGGTATTAATCTTCCAGTACTCTGTCTCTCATACACGCAGACGCAATACATATATATCGCATACTTTGCTTATGGCAAGGTCGTTTTGGAATATTTCGCACGCGCCAAACACCTTTCGCAGCCTCAAAAGGAGACTTACTCGCGACGATCTCTTTGGATCGTTTGCTTTCGATTCCTCAAGCGCTTCTGCGCCATTAATCCTATACTTGGCAGTTGAAGTGTGGTGCTTTTATAATATGATGTGATTACTATTACATTTATTCTTTATGAATATATTGGGTTGTCCGGAAAATTCGTGCCGATTTTGAAGAAAAATTGAAACGCAGATTTAAATTTTTAATTTCATTTATTAAATTTAAATCTTTTGCGGCACGAACTTAGAATGAAGAACAGAATAATATAATTTTTCTACAACCTTTGTTATATTTTAATAATTGTATATATTAATTAAGATTTTTGCTATTTAATCTGTATTTTATTTTTAATCAGATCGTAATTATTAATTTAACTAATTTAAGATCGCGTATAATTCCAATCTTCTCTTGGATAGAAAGAAGTAATAAATTTATGTATATGTGTTTTTTCATTAAAAAATAAATATTATTTGTTAAGTAATAAATTTAATAATTTTCACATGGTAATCAATAAATTATTCAAATTACTAGTAGAGAAATAATTCATGAGATTGAATCGAGAATATTTATATCTTCTAAATTTGTTATTGGTAACTTCGAAGCAAGGGAGAAGCAAACTCTGTCTCACAATTACAACTTTAATAATAATTATATATATCGAAACATTTTTCCAAGCAGAATTATCTTTGAAGTGACACTAACAATAAGCGCAAAATGCGTGATAACGATTGTTGACTGAAATAAGATATAAAGAATAGAATACTTGGTATATACTTATTTCATACTAGTACAATAAATATTTCATGGCATTCTCATATAAAATCTACTCATGTTTATTTTCGACTGTACACTATAAAGTTATACAGATAATTCTCGTATAAATCGTAATTTCGGTTCTTAAAAAATACTATCTTACGCGAAATCTCATATTATATTAAATTAATTAAAAATTGATACAAGAAAACAGAGTTAAGTTTAAAAAATTAACAAAAACTTTTATATTTATTTTATTAAAAATATGTTTATTTAAAATATCAATCAAAATGTATTATGCATAAATCGAGGCATAAATTGTAATTTCCTTTTTCCCTGTTAAACACAATTAAACGAGAACGTTTTTTTTATATAGGAGTTTCTCTAATTTTTTATCTATGTTAAAGCAAAACTGTATATAGGAATCCCTAGGAATGTATTGTATACATGAGGGTGTTCCTAATTCTCTTATCGCTAGAGTGAAATCAAATTGTATAGATATCTCGTGTTATTCAGAGGTTATCTCACACAAAATTCTTATGCTATCATTTTCGACAGTGAAATTCGATTCAGCAAACGTATTATTTGGAAATTATTTGGAATGAATTTTGATTGGAATTGTTCAATTATTCTCTAGATTTCTGTTGCGTTTTCGAAAAACGAAATATAATTTTGATCGGAGTCCATTCTGAAAAATTCCATAATATCCACTCAATTCCGTGAATTATCGTGTTTTTATCTTTGTTACGAATAATTGACGCTTATCACGCCGCACAATTAATAAATTTCTATTGTTTATAACGAGAAACGATTTGTAATTATCTCTTATAAAGTACACATTTAAATCATAATACTTTGTTTCAATAAAGTGATATATTTTAGAAAAAAAGATGATAGGAGTTATAAATTATTCCTTTTAATCTTTACAATTGATATAATTGTTTTTGTCATTAATATAGATTCAAATGTGTTTTGCGTTGCGTGTCTTATTTTTTGATTAAATCGCAATTTGTTTATTATTTTTGGATTGACAGTGCGTATGAATAAATCGAACAGTATAATAAAAAGTAACAATATATCTTTTATAATTAATTCAAATACAAGAAAGAAAATATTCAACGTGTGAATTCAGTAATTAAATATTTTGATAACACATAGACTGACGCGTGATTTTTGCGTTTGTTTTTGTGGCGTACAACGCTCTATTGTTCACATTAATTGTAAGTTAAGTTGATTGCCACTCGCGCGACAGGCAGATCTTGGAACGTGTCATCGCATTATTATCTCTCAAAACACAATTATTTCTTATAAAAAATTAACGGTTATCAATTGGCGCAATCAATGAACTCTTACAATTAATAACGATTATTTATCAAAACATGTTTCACAAGAATCATTAATTCGATGTAAGAATCGAAGTACTATGTGATAGGAACTTCACAATTCTATTCCGACGTTTACGAGTGATAATTATATTTTCATACAATGATGTTTGAATTCGAATGATATCTCGTTACACTTTTTCCAACTTAAATATAATTTGTTCATTGTCATTTCTTTAGTAAAAAAAACAACATAATAACACGACGAATTGCAGAACAGTCCGAGTGACTTAAATATGAAAAATCACAATTGTTTGTTTATGCGTTGTTCATTTATTAATAATATTGTAGAACAAAATTTAATCTTTTTTTTTCCACAACTTTTGCCAACGGATTCGAATTCAGTACGCAAAAATACATCAGAAATGACTATTCACACTTGTGTTGCAAAATGGTGTTTCTTAATCTAATTATATCATGTATTGCACGGCAGAACTGTGCGAAGTGTCGCGCGATTATCATATTATAATAATTAATACGTACACGATCACAATTAATTATATTTTCGCAAGAGAATATGTGTGAATGAAGAAATCAGAGGAGTCAATATCCAAAGATCAAGCAATAACGAAACAACCAAAGGGTAAGTGTCATGATCTCTTTCTCTACATACAGCACTTATTTTTAAGAAATTATTTTATTATAGAGATTTGCTTTTATCTGCGCCTTCTAATACGAGATCCCTGTAACGACTATATATGCCTCTGATTTATAATGTTTAAACATTTGATAGTAAACTTCTATTCAAATATACTATAAATTATCAATCACGTTGATCGCGATATACCTATGTATTTTTTAAAGAGCAAAGGATATCTAACTCACGTGCATTAATTCAATAAATTTATCTGTTAAGAATGAAATGTGACTCATGCGATTTTATCACGCGGCGGACTCACGCAACTTTGCCTCGTAAGTGGAAATAAAAGACAGATATCGTGTCGTGATTTCTACGGAAAAGAGACACGTGCATCGAGCGAGGAAAATGTTTCAGCTTCGCGCACACAAGTCTGTAACCGCTAATTTGTTTGAGTTGAGGGCAAATAAACGGCATCGCGGGTAATGTTGCGCAGATGTGCAGCATCGAGCATAATCATCGCTGCCATTGGTTTCTTTGAAAACTCTGTGTCGCCGGTTACGTGTTTCTAATAGATATAAGCCGCTCGAATGCCCGATGTCTCATACATCTCGCTCGCCATTAACGATCTCCCGCGATGACTGGCACAGGATCGACGACGCATTCTTCAGCTCTTCTTTATCGAATAAAAGTCTATTATCGCTCAATCTCAGTCGGGAAATCGAGAATTTGCTGTGTAATTAATTGATACGAATAATTCTGTGTATACACGTCTTCGTTATCTATAAAATTCATTTTTTTCTCACACATGAAGAAATGTTCACATTGTGTGAAGTTTAATACATTTCAATTTAATGAAAAATTGAATAAAGAATATTAAATTAATGTAAGTTAATAATTAGTTGTATGTGTGCAATTACTTATGCCAGGGCACACTAAGAAAAAAAAATTGAATTTTAATAAATATTTATTTGACCAACATTTACTTACAGGAAATAAATATCTACTTGATAAGAAGAAATGATTAATAGCTTTTGAGCCGAATAAATATTAAGTCAAGGAAAAAGTTTCTTCGTATTTAAAAAAATTTTTGCAAAGGTTTTTTATTTGTTACGAAATTTTCGTTACAATTATATCATTCGCTAGAGCAAAGTTTCAGCTTTAAGAATCTGTTTTTTAAATTGCGATATGATGATTTTTATCGGAGTTATGAGCAATCAAAATCAGAATGCTCCTTTACTTAACTCGTGAATAATTCAGGAATGAAAAATCATAGGAACATTAAAAAAAAATGATTTTGTAGGAAAAGCTTCAAGCTTTTATGATAGATAGATCGAAAATTTTCGTAAATTTTTTTTGAGCACGTGAGAGATCTTCAAAGTGAAAAGAAAATTTTCATTCTTTTTCAGTTCGTAGTTTTTTTAAATGTAAAAATGATCAAACTCACAGAAATTTAAAAAATATAGTAACGTTTCGAAAGTAGAGATTTCAAGCTTTGAAATCTATTTTTTTTAATTTAAATTTCGTTTTTGACGAAGATATTGTATATACAATTTTGAATAAAAAAATATAAAGAAATTTTTTCTCCAACCCAATATATCTTTATACAATATTTGATAAATATTTAGTCGGTACTATTTAAACAAATGATTTATTAAAATTTATTTTCAGTATATTTTTTTCCAATGCACGCACAATAAATTATATTCCTTTCGCAAGATTGACTGAATTTTTATCTTACGTTTACGAATTCTCTAATGTTTACGGAATTAGAATGCCCTAGATTTATAAAAAGAAGCAAATACGTATGTTGCAAATACGTAACCTATGGCCTATTTGCTATTATGATTACGATTATGATTATTTAGGTTCCGACAAAGATAATAGTAGCAATTTCAATTCGTTTATGTATGCTTGCTTAATAAACAGAAAAAAATTTAAGAGCGCAATTATCGATCTACGATCCTGGCAATTTGCCTTACGCGGAATCGCTAATTTCTCCAGCAATTAACATACTTTGTACTATGCGTGTCTCGTCACTACAGCCGACTTCCCCAAATAAGTTACCTTCGGGATTTGTTTTCCCAACCGAATCTCGCTCGTCAGTGCGCAGCGAGTGGTCCGCCGTGCCTCGAAAATACATAATGCATCGTACGCCGAGGTAACGTCTATTTTGGGTTTAATTGGTTACATTAAGCCCCTGGCAGGCCGGTTAATTTAACGCAACGGCGATGTTAGTCTGCCACTCATTATCGCGCGACGATCGAGCGCGTAATTTCCCTCCCGCGTCCTCGCGTGCATTGCACTCGCGCGCCATTTTTTTTTTTTTTTTTCGATCGACGAAGGAGAGCAGCGTCTCCGTCGCTTTTGTCGTCTTGTCCCATAAGCATCTTTACGAGCGCTATCGGACATTACACGCCGCCCAGTTGTAAACATGAAGATTGCAGAAATGAGTCATTAACGCATCTCATACGTCTCCGTATCCATCTCGTCGACCTTCGTCATTTGCTCTGGACAATTTTCGTGAAGCCGTCGTATATTCGGTACGGACGAACTAAACGAGATGCGGCATTCATGCCAGATTTACAGATCATTAAAACGAAAATGATCTTTTCCTTGGAATCAGTCGGCCAATAAATATGGATTTCCTTACCGATCAGCCTTGATGAGATGTGAATCTCTCGCAACACTTCATGAATGCTCGATTTAAATGCGAATCGGCGTGCACGTGTTCATTTAAAATTACTGACAGCTAATTAAGATAAGTATGTGCGATCACACACAGAACGATCGAGAAAGATGTAAAATAAAAAATTCTTTAAGTCAGTTTAAACTCGTTGATTTTTTTATACATTTCAGTGATAAAATAAAAATTACAATAGAAAATTTGACAAAGCAAACAGATTTTATCTAGAAATTTGTTTGCTTAAAACGTACGTATAGTTATGTCGGCAGGTAAAACTACCTGACTAATTCATCATAATTCTATGGAGCGAAAAAAAAAAAGAATGATTATCGGAGAACCGATCTTCGCTGCAATTTCCGCGATAGTAAATAATTCGATGAACGCGCATTCTTAGTCGTTTCTATTCATCATCGTTCGGCTTTTTGCGTTTGACTGCATAGCAAAGAGCGCAGTATAAGATCAAGTTTTTGTCTCAGGTGATTCAGCAGATTCTGCGATTAAGTAGGCGAACCTTTCAGAATCAATTTTGCGGTCGGCGCGCGATTGGCGGCTGCGCTTCCAATTACGATTCCTAATCAAACATTATCTATGCGCATCTATGTTCTGCATCTATTCTTCATTATGCTCTCGTTGATTATGCCGCGTCTGTCATCACTTTAAAAGTGACTGCGAATGTGACGTTTAAATCGATGGCTATGTCGTCATTTAGCAATCGTTCGTTGCAATAAGAAGGTGCAAAAAACGCATTTACGTCGTACACTTGTTTGTAGCAAAAAGCTTTCATACATTGCACTTCTATTTTTAATTTTTTTAATCTGGAAATATCATTTGATTTTTTTATGTGAATGGTTACCTGAAATGTTTTTACACGCAAATTAAAAATCATTATTATTAATTAAATATTGTATATTATCGATTATTCTGTAATTTATTTGAGATTAATATTGTGTATAAATTTAACATTTATATACAAAGACACAAAAAATACACACAAAAAATAAGAAGAGATAAAAATATGAATTTTTGATTAGTAAAGAAAATTACTATTAACTTTATTTTTTCTCTGCTAGAATGCAAAAAATCCGCGGATTTAATATTGTAGTTGCATATGTATAATATATAAAGAAAATATTGTATTATAAATCCTAGAAAAATCTATAAAATTTATATTAAATAAGCAAATATAAAACTAATTGTAAATATAGAGATGTCGTATAGTAAAGAATTTTTTTCATGTCTTATGACAATTTTCAGTTTTATTTATTCAAAGTACATATCGGCTTCTATTTTCGATACTTTAGTCAAGATAAATGTTTAGGTACTTTAAATTATAGACAAATTTCAAATACGTGACAAGAGATCTAACTAATAAGCGATAGGAAAAAAAAAATAAAAGGTTACGTGAAAATTTCTACTACGATGAAAATTTTCTTTCTCTGCTAAACAAATGTGAGCTCGCCGAAAAGAAATTCGGACAAAGATATCAATCTTAAGACATCTCTTTCGGCTTCATTTGACAGGGCAAGAGATACTTATCGAAGAATCGAGGTGGGCTCAATTCCGGATCATCTGTAGGTATAGCCGACTGCAATAGGTATATGTTTAGAGTAGGAGCGAAAGAGCGCGGTAATTGGACGGAAGCCATCAATTATCGAAGGACGAGAGAATCCTGGGAGAGAAGCCCCGGCGGTTTTCGGTCACTCCCGCCCTCTTTCCCTGCCTCGTTATCCACTGATTACCGATCTCTCTCTTTCTCTCATGGTGGCTTAACCCTCAAACATCGCTATTGGTGGTCCCAGAGTTGCGAGTTTAGCAAGGTGGTCTGGTATTAAATCATAAAATGCCAGCAGGAGAGAATGGAATGAGAGAGAGAGAAAGAGAGAGAGGGATGGGCGGGGGGGGGGGGGGGGGGGGGGG
>NW_017259446.1:187051-224901 GCF_001594045.1 Atta colombica
CTCTTATGTTTCGCCGCCCTGTGCTCACCGAACAATCGACACGATTATTCACGCGAAATGATATTTGATTAAAATAGCATCTTAATTTCTAGCCAATCGTAAATCATCACCGCTGCGGTATAATTTCTGCTAATATATAGCTAATATATATTTCGTGTTTGCAAAATAGAGGGACACGTTATTTAAATTGTACGTCATTTGAAAATGATCTCGTAAAATACATACTCGAACGAGAATCTATTTCTGCAAAATCAAATATCAAAATTTTTTTCGAATAATTAACATTGGAAATTAGAGGTTTTAAAATTTTGATTTTTAATAATAAATTTTGAATATTAGATATCTTCATAATTTTATAAAACGAATTTTTATTAATTGTTTCGAATGATTTTAATCGATGTAAAATTATGGAATGCAGCATTTTGCGCATTACAGAAGTGAGTATAGCTGTGGGCGTTTATAAGTATCCATAAGAAATGTAATAAAAAATTTTTCGAAATTGAAGTCATACATTTTCGAAGTTATTAGGCATGTCAGTTTTTTTCATGTCTCTGATTTTATCGCACTACTTTGTATTTGCGTAATAATTATCTGTTGGATGATATGATCTAGATTATAAAGAAAAAAAAGTATTACGGCTTGTACGGCTTGCGTACAATCTTGAATCCGTTTCCGGTGATGACGTATCTTGCGCCATCTAGAAAAGATACTGATTTAGAACAAGACGAGAAATTTCTATCGGCTTTCGCACATATTCAATTAACGCAATCAATTAATTCGTAATCAATTACTTTTACTATAATTATAATAGGCATATACAATGCAATTACATATTCGTTGATTATATATAATAACGAAAACATTTTCAGTTAGTTTACATAAGAATAAGTATCCTTACATCTGTTTACACAATATTTTCTTAAAGGTAGTTTCTTTAGTGACACACTTTTGCTAATGTTTGTAAAACTTTTGGAAGCATTCCTAGAAAACGTTTTTTCTCTTTTAATTTTTTGCCGACTTCCACAACATTCACGCGAATCGTTGTTCCTTCACGTTTATGCCACTCATAAACCTGCGTTTTCTTCATTGCATCTCAACATACACTTTTTCAGACATTTGTAATGTCTTTAAAGAAGATTTGTGAAGCAAAGGTAAAATTTTATATTTACACTATTCTAAATCGATATTTCCAAATGCAACGAATCAATAAAAAGTAGGAACAAATAAATAACTTCGCTTAATGATAACAATGTCTAAGATGAGAAATAAAATTCTGAAGTAAAATCATGAATGCTGTGGATGCTGCTCTTGATAATAAAAAAATATTCCACACGGTATTATTTATTTTAAAAAATTATCAGAGAAATTATTTCGTAGGTAACTTATATTACGTAGATAACACGTCAAATTATATATCATGGCTATACACATGATTCCCAGAAAAACTTTAGCTATCACCTATAGCAGGAATTTCTACAAAATATGTAAGATTAAAGAATCAATTGTAGGTATAAGTATACAGTTGTTCGGTCAGAGATTATTATTTATTTTAAATATAACAATACGAGAAAATATTTTAAGCCTAACTTAAATGTTTCCAAAAATGCAATAAGCTAAATCTTATACTTCTAATATAAGATACCGTATGAAATGTACACAGTTATCTATAATTATAATTATATCTTCAATACCTGAAATTTTTGTTGTTCATCAGAAATATTTTGTTGATTTTTTTCATGCTTTATCAGAAGTTATCAATCATTGAGATGAATCATAAAGATTCATGCTAAAAAATTTCAAACTTGAATATTAAAAATTTTTTTATTAATTTTATCAGAAAGATGCTCAGGAAGTGATTATGAGATCGGCATATATTGATTTTTTTGAAAAAAATCTAAATTTGTCGTTAAATAATAAATCAACATGTGAATGTATTTTTAGGGTATTAATATTTAGAATATTTTAATAATTTAGATACTTTAATAATTTAGATAAAAACTTTAATGAATAAACGTTAGAAGAAGAGAGAAATGATGATCTCTTAAGTTGTATCAGACTACTAATTGAGGATTGCAAATTAAAGATTAGAATTCGGTCAATCAATTTTAATCATTTCATCTGGATTAATTATATTTTAATTTTCAATTCGCAATCCTCAATCTTCAATACATATACATTGAAAAAATGATTATATATCAACAGCATCATTTTAATTGAAAATAAAATTTTCTTAATTCACACAATAACACTATTAATGAAATAAAGTCTGTTTTTTATTCCTGCACTCTCTGAACTGATGCACACTATGTAATAAAATTTTATTTGTTTTATTAGTATTATTGTTATAAATCAACAAGATTATTTTCAATTAAAATAATGCTGTTGATACAATATCATTTTTTCTGTACTCTTGATATTTTAGACTACTTATATACTAAAAGAACCGAGTTAAAAGTTAGAAAGATAATTAACTTTTTTGATTATGATTTTTAATACTTTATCTTCGGACTCTGAAAGTCGACTTGAGATTCCAAGTATCTCCGATGTAGCATCACTTTTTCCAATCGGAAATATACCAATTAAACTTTCCGATAGACTGTTGACGGAGTAATCGCGCGTATTCGATTCCGTTTCTACGCGTCCCATACAATATGCATCTTCATTCGGGACCAGTTTTTCTGCGTGCACGCGTACGAGAAATGCGCATTTAAAAAGCCACCTATCTGGATCTCGACTGGCGGAACGCATATTGCAGGTGCATGTCGGGGTACAAAAGAATCCTATCCATAATCGCGCGTTCTGCTCTTCGCTCGGTCCGTCGCATTCTCATGCCGCTAGGAGATCGCCGTCCTGTCTGTCGGATCTCTGCTAGAAGTTCTTCCGGGAAGGTCGATCGCGCAAAGCCGCAGGCGAATTTCCACGTAATCCAGCGGGATGGTCGAAGGTAGATGAAGGGCTCGCTCGCACGCTCTCGTTCGGAATTTAATGACGTTTAAAGACCTCGATAGGTGAACCGTCGCCATGCGAGATGCGCTTTTTTTTTGTGTCTGCAAAAATCGTTTATTTACGAGGCCCTCTTAAATTGCGCCACTTATCCCGTGAGAGAGTGTTGAATTGTAGTAATGCCTTATTGCGCGTCGGAAATTTAAAAGTTTCATTTAAACGACGACGTTATGAGAAACCGCATGTTTTTCTGCAGCAGAAAATTATCAGAAAAATTGCTTCCTGCCACAATTCTCCTTGAAGGATTATTAATTCTCTATAATTTAAGCAGAATCAATGATATACAAAATGTACCAGAAGAAAGTTAATCATGTATATTATCATGCCACCTTTTTTTCGTTCGGGTATTGCTTCGAGTATGTTTTTCCGCCCTAGTTGCGGCTATAATTATTACGTGTCAATTGGCGAATATGTCTGTACTATTTGGATACAGGATACAGAATTCATACGTACAAATTCGACGCATGCCAACAATTAAGGTTTACAAATGATTGAGACTCGATAAAACTTTGTAATTTTAAATGCAGAAATGATATAGAGACAAAAAAATGAAGTTAACAAAATAAAAATGATAGTTAATAGTAAAAAAATTTTTTTTTAATCTTATTTTTATACTAAAGCAAAAAATAAAGAGTGTTATTATTTTTTTGTTATGAATATATAAGTATGTTCTTTTGAAAGAACTTTTTTTTTCCTTTTGTTTTTCTTTTTATGACATTTGTCTTATCTTTTTGATCTTCTTACTGTAGGAGTATTACATTCTTATTCCACTTCCGAGTATTGTTTGAATAGAGGACAGTTCACTTTCTGTTAATCAGGAATTCGTTGAGGCAAGCGTTCTAGATAGTTCAGACGATTCTGTAGACCTTTGTATATTTTAACATCGTTCTATTACTTATACAATTCACTTAAGTTGAAAATGTCTTAAAATAAAATTGAAAATCTTATATCAAAATAAAGAAGATATCAATTCAACAACTGATTATTGATTGTTCACTAAATAATTGCGCCGTTTATCATTGCTGACTCTCATTAGGCTACTATTTATTGTTGAAAATCTTATATAATTTACCTTACAAACTTATAATTTTCTTGCGCTATGATTATATAGATATAGATTTGTTTTCAAATAGTTATATAATACAGATCATTTTCTTAATTCTTGCAAAATTACCGATATTTTCTGTTAAGGAGGAATGTCGTGAATGATGAATCCTATTTTTTATTATATTTATTATCTAGCGTAGTCTTATTATTTTTCCTAAAGTCATTTATTACACCGGGTAATAGTCTTTGTTGAAGCTAATTCGAGGAATGAATGGCGATTGTCGGAAGCGACGTGTTAGAGGAAAGGTCGCATCTCTCGTGGCGTCGAGTGACAAACACGTAACACGCGAAACCTTCTTCAGCACTTCCTCTCAGGTACGTTCCTCAGACCCTTTCTCTCTCATTTGTCTCGTTTATCGTCCTTCTAACTCGCCCGCAATTCTTCTACATGTCTACAGCAGTTTATGCGAGCCATGCCGCGTTTACACAAGCCAGCGGGAAGTCGAGTGGCTTTTTAGATATAATAGATGGCAATAGAAGGATGTAAGCGAGCTGGTCACTCTAGATCTCTTGGTCTAACAGTTTTGCGGCAGAATAGAAAGGGTGTATCGAATTCTATTTTCAACAACAATTTGCACATAAATCTTTTCTAAAAATCCAATATGTCAAGAATTTATCGAATTAACACTGAAATGTCTGAAGATCTTTCAGAAACTGAGAATTTTAATTTCCCCGGCGAATTCTTTAAATAATTCAATAATTCTTTAATTTAATAATTCTTTAAATAATTTACTTGGATACTATCTATTTTCTTTACAAAGAAAATAGATAAAAGATGTTTCTAAGAGCAAAGATGTTTCTAATAATTTAAAGTATTTCATAAATTGTCAATTTTAGCTAGCAAAATTTTATACTTTGCTTAATTTTATGAGAATTTTAATTAATATCTAGAAATTTTGTTTCAAATTTAATTCAGAGTTATCTATAATCTATTATTAATTTAAACAATGGAAAAAGATTTGGAAAAGTATTTTACCTTTTGCCGTAGGAAGATTGATTTCAAATTAATCAAAAAGAGGGAAAGATACAAATATAAATATTTGCAGAAATATTTATATTTAAAATTCGAACTGATCTATAAAATCCTCTAAAATGTTTCTGTCCAAACATTAATCTAGTCTATCGATTTCATATCTTTGTACTCTCAATCGATTGCATCCCTATGAAATTGTATTGTATGTAAGAATGTTAAATTTACAGCGTTTTCCGTTAGACAGATAACAATAAGGAACAGAACAAGATTCACTGTTTGTATCTATCACTTAATAAACTGGAAATGTGGCAATAAGATATAATCGGATCCTAACCTTCTCGGTGAACTCTTCTCCTCCCTTTTTCCGAAGTGGCAATGGCGATGATGCCGATGGTGAGATATGAGACAGTCGTCAGGGTTTTTTTCTGAATTTCCTCCGGCAAAGTAGTGATAAAATGATACAATAGTATACAACTCGTAATTTTCTTTCCACACCTTCGGAGACGTCGTCGATTTATTCCGCATGTTTATCGATTTGCCGCATTTTTTTTCTGTAATGTGCCTCGGGCGATCGATTGATGGATCGTTTCGTCTAAGACATAAAAGTATTCAGTTAAAAAAGTGACATTTTTCATCTACATATCTTTTTGCGTTGTTGCGCGAAATAACATCTAGTAGTATAAATTAAATTCGACGTGCGAATGTTTTCGTTAGATTTTCCGAGAAAATTACGAAAGCGATGTTTATATGAAAAATTGCTACAATTGTATTTGTCTTATAAAATTTTATAGTCATGAAGAATATCTAAAAAATAATATTATAGATTTTAATATTCTAGATTTTTATGATAGATTTAGTAACAAATTAAATGTGTGTACTTTAATAAATTATTAGAATGTTATCAATTATTATTACTCTAAACTCCTGAAAAATGAAGCATTAAGAATTATTATTAAAATCCAAAATTTAATATTTTATAATCTATTCAAACTGTGGTTATTGATGAGATTTCATGTTGAACATTGAAAAGTTGTAATAAAGTAAATAATAAAATGCTTCCCTCAACTCTTTCTGGAATTTCAACTCCATCGAAAAATTCGTTATTGGAGCTGAAGTAAAACAAAGTCAATAGTTCTGGAAAACCTTGCTCTCGATTTATATTGACTGTATGCCAATATAATTAAACATTACGCCCGTAAAAGCTTACATTATTGCATTGTTTACGCATTGATATTCGCGGTTATCCGCCAGTGCTACCGCAAGACGTTTATCCGAACCGCAAAGCTGTGGCCACAAATATTTCAATTTGTTACATCAGTGGCCGCAACGGAAAAGTGCTGTCGTCTAAATATTTGCCGAGCACTTCGGCAGTAAAAGTTACGCGGGCCTCGCGATTATTTGTTTCTTCATGCTCGTGGGAAGCCGCGGAACGTAGCACGCATCTGCATGCTCACGAGAGGAGTCTCTTTCTTGTCGTGTGAATCGGTGCAATGTACGCGAATGTCGAAAGTATTAAACGCGAAAATTGTTAAACTTCATTCATTTTTATATGTAAATTTATAAAAATAAAAAAGTAATTAGTAATTAATAGTCTCTTAAATCAAAAGAGATTCAAGCGTATTTACGAATGTGCAAAATTTAATAACACAGAATCTATTTTACAAAAAAAATTTATTATTTCTAATTAAAAATTGTTTTGAAGAAACGATGTACTAAAATAATCCGTAATAAATATTTAAGGCATTCAAGACAAAAATTTTTTCTTATTATTGCATGTTTCTTAAAATGCAAAAAATATGCTTTTATGAAACTTGTTAAAAAAGCATATAAAAATGAAATAAAAGTGAAGAATAGAAAATTACTTCTTAAAATAACTACCGTTACTATGTCAAAATAGTAGGTAGTTACCATTACCGTTACGTCAACATTAAAAAAGTCAATTTGTTATTATCCCGTTACTTTCTTAATGCTGAAATAAGATGAAGAAAATAGGCTAACAAAATTTTATGTTTTGTTTACGTTTTAATAAAATCAATCATATCAATGAACAAAAATTTAAAGAAGAAAAACATGAAGATTTTTTACTGACAAATAAAACATTGAAATTGTTGTTTTTGCACCAATAAAACATTTTCTTCATTAACCTTGCATTAAAGATAATATTTCATTGATACAAAAAAAAAAAACATTGTTGGAAATAATCATTTTTTTCAATTTTAAAATTATAATTCAGAAAAATGTATTTAGTTAAAACAAGTAATTCTTTTTCTGTGTACATTTTAATAAACAGATGAAAACATAAAGTTAATTCAACATTCCATTAAACAGTACAATCTACTGCAATCACAGAGATGTATTTCAAACAGAATTTATATATTTTGAGATAGTTTTATTATAATCATTTATAATGAAAGAGTCAACACACAGGAGCATAGTCTGCTCATAACAATGCTATAATCATTCGATAAGTTGCATGTCTCTTATTGTCATGGCGGGTATCGAACAGCGTGTGTGAACAGCCTGGGATCTGAAAAATTCTTACGATCCTTTCCATTCTATACGGGGCAAGCACTTTGCATAACATTATACAGAGAACGCTCTCGTAAGAAAATTATCGCGAACAAAGCGCGTGGCTGTTATTGGTCCCGGCGAGTTAAACATATACTCTCCCGTCTCATACATTCTTCCCATTAATTAGCCTCGAAAAAGCGGAATCGTGGCGCCAGCTAGTGAATCACTCAAACTATACGTTACGCTGTTCGACTTCGCCTATTTCAATAATATGCCGCAGGCGGTGGAATAAAATTATCGCCGCAGCGCCGGCGCGTGTATAGACGCACTTACGTAAACCGCGCGTCTGTCCGACTTTGCGTGTCCGTGCATAAGTAATATGCGTGTATTGCACCTGCGTAGCTTATCGGTATATGCACACGCAACGGCGCCAAGATACGTCCAATACGCACAGTAATACTCCTGCAAATCTCATTAAAAATGCTGAAGCAATCAATCATATCGGCGAATCTTGAAAACCCTGACAGAATCCAAATTCTGCTTTCTGTGTTTGAAAAAATTTTGTCTTCTCTTTCTTTGTTATTTTAAGAAATTTACGTATGAAATTGAAGAAACATAGTTTGATGATAAGTTAAATATTATCTTACAAGAATCGAATTCTGATGAAAAATTTAATTTCATATTCTAACTTTTTCTTCTCTCTATTTTCATTGTTTATTGTAATAAAGTATTTGAGAAAATACGTTTAGAATGGTAGATATTATTTTTTTAGTGATCTCGTTCGGAGAGCATTTTATTTCTACATTTTCTTATGTATCTTTTTCATTTAAACTGAAAATTACCATAATAATGACACTACAATCAAAGCAAAATTAGTATGTACATGGAAGTTAATAAAATCCTTATTCACGTCATTACGAAATCGCTGTCAGTTATATTTCAATCATTTAAAATCTAATTTAAAGTTATATCAACAACTATGAATTAGTTTTTAAATGATTGAAGCATAAATGATAGTGATTTCGTAACGATATGAATAAGAATTTTATTCTTTATTTCAATATACCAATTTTTCTTTGAATGCAACGTTATTATTATTATGATAATTTTCGGTTTCCATGAAGAAAAATAAATTAGAACATGTAAAAATAAATTAAAAAATGTAAAAGTAATCACAGAAAAGTGAAAGTTGTACACTTTTATGTAAAAGAAATTTCTATATTAGAAAAATCTAACGATTTTTAAGAAGAAGCATGATCGCCTGCAGCTTCCAACTGTTCGTTCTCGACTATGTCAGCTTCTCGGCAGCTATCAAGACGTTCAATCGCGTGTACCAAATGTTTCTTCAACTTGCTGAATTCTTTGGTGGACGTCATTTTAGTTAACGTCGTGGGCTTCGTATCCAGATGACTCGTGGATTTTCTCGAAGTGGATCGTAGAAAAGCGCTCAGGCTGACATCAGCGATTTCTTCCCAGTCCTGAGAAATCGAACGAATATTTATCGGAAAAAAAAAAGAAATAGAAGAAAACAGCACCGGCACATTGCGATTACAATGTAAACAATATTTCTTTATGAACGACAGTACAAACTGGCCAATCTATATTCCTTCCAAATGATTAATCGAAATTATATTTTTAATAGTCGGACATATTTTAGCCACTTATTGTTAGAACGAAGAGATTGAATTGCGGGTCGCCATAATACTTACGAGTTCGTCGCACAGCTGCGGATCGAATCCGATCGCGGCTTCGAGCATCGCGTACTTATCGTCGTTTACATTGAGCCTCAACAACAGGAGCAGTAACCTCACGACGCACCGCAGACCGTGGCCGGCGCGTTCCCGTTCCTGCAACAACCCAATTACTGCGTTACATCACGCCGCATTGACGGACTGCACGTCGCCAATCTGTCCGGATAATGCGAACCGAGATTTAGGTCAGGAATTGAAACCAGTAATTTTTTGACGAGGTCAGGCACTCCTTTTTAATTTTTTTTTTTTTTTACATTTATTAACCGTTTATATTTTCTACAATATATTGAAGAAGTCGAAACGATTTTAATTGATATTAGAATAGATTGTTAGTAGTCCTCATTGTTAGAATATTCTTCGACAGGAGGTCGATTTTTTTAGTACGAGTAGTATACCTAAAAGTATACCTAAATACTTGCTCGTTAACGTTAACTTCATTTACGTCAACATTTATATTCCCGCAACAGTGGATGGAGATATTACTCTCGTATTTGTTACTTTCTCCGGGATTAATAAATTATTAATAAATTATTATTAATAAATTATTTTAATTTAATTTCTCGATCGTTCTCAGCATGTCGGCTGATGGATTAACTTGATGGCTCCTTATAGAATTCAAATATACAAAGAAGATGGAAAGAAACTGATTTTGAAGATTATGAAATTATAAAGTAAATACATATCGATAATTTTATGTTTGCCTGCACTGAAAAAATTATTAAATCTTAATAAATATTTGTTTGATTAGTAAGTATTTACTAATTATTTGATACAAAGATTATTAATTTAATTTAGCTGCCATTTTTATTGAGTAAACATTTATTTACTGTAAATGTTTACTTACAATTAATACTATTCAAAGAATTATGTATTAAAGTTTAGTAAATTGTTTTTTCAATTTAATTTTATGACATCGAAACGATTCTTCCTGTGTCGTTGTCTTTTACCCTTTATTATCTATCTAAATATGGCTCTCCCGCATATCGTGCGGATCGACATCGAATTCCCTTTCCTGGAATGCCATAAATCTCGCAAATAATAAGCCACTCGAGCGCGACAAGAGGGATCGAGTAACGATCACGAGCACGTTGATATAGTTTCGCGAAACCGCCATTGCATCGGTGCGATTGCCATCTCCGCTTCCAGATCGGCGCGCGATAAGACGTGGCGTACTCTATCGACCGCGATCGGTTCCGACTGTCAAGTGGTTCGCGTGTTTTATATTGCCGAGATTATGGTCGCCGCTCGCCATCGCTGTCAGCGTTGGGTGAATAAACGGAGGCAACTGCAGCGGACAACGTGCGCGACTTGCGAGCATTATCGAGCAGGTTCTGAGACTACATTTCAGTTGTAGTATTGGTTGAGAATATATTCATTACAATTTTCTGACGAGAATGCATAGAAATCGTAACTAGAGATTCTTTCCATTAATTACAAGTATATAAGAGAAATACAAATTTTTATATTAACTTCGACTTCAGAAAACAATTTAAACCAATTAAAGATCAAATTTTGTTGCCATATTTTTAATAACAACGAATTCTTACTGTTTTATTATTAAAAAATATTAAGATAGTGCAAGATTTAATCTTTTTAATGTAACAAATAGATTACAAATGATACTAACTGCGTAGGTAAAAATGATTAAAAGCGTGCTTATAAAAATTAAAAATAGTCAAAACTGTTTCAACAATTTTACGATAAATCTTACGAAATTAGATTTACGTTAAACGTACTTTACGTTCAACGTACATCTGATTAAGGGCTAAGATAGATCTCCGAACGAGTTCGCTGTAAAGAGAAAAGGATCAGTTGTAGGAGGGTTGGATATTGGTCAATTACCACTCGTGCGATCGCGAGATCGTCCAGAAGCGCGAAGATCGCACGATAGGTCGACTCCAAGAGGAACGGCAGTCCGGTCGTGCCCAGAGACCGAGTATTTCGCTCTCTCACGGCACGCAGCATCCTCCTCTCGATGTTTCTCAACTGGGTCGACAGTAGCTTGATCTCACTCTGTACTTGCGAACAAAAAAGTATGCTGAGGAAGAGAGAAACGAGTGTAATTAATCGATAGTAACGACGATGTTAATGAATTGGACGCCGCCAATGCCGTCAGCATCGTCAATTGATTGCGAAAAACTGACCTCAAATTTTATGGGAGCGACAAAATTAGAAGCTTTTAAGAGAAAAAGAGAGGGGGGGGGGGCTAAATAGAGAAAATAAAAATTCTAAGAATTCTCATACAGAATATTGTATAGATCTTTACATGGAAATGCTTAGCTTATCAAAGCTCCAGTTTTTTTACAAGATGGAAGTCGAAATTAAAATTGAAACTTTAATAAAAAGACGAGAGAAGGGCAAATATTTAGCAATTGGATTTTGAATTAAAAATAAAATAATATTACATATCTTATCTTAAATCAAAGATATAAATAAATAATTACAATTAGAAGCAACTTATTATGTTTATAATTACATTTAGTGTAATACGTGTTTGTATACATGAATGTATTTCTTTAAACTATTTGATCATTGTATATCAAAATTAAAAAGATATAGTTTGCATAAAAGACTTATTTAAATAAATTACCGCGATTTTGTCCACCTTCTGACGACTATGATAATGTGCCTCCATCTGAGACTGTATTAGCTGTATGTGATTTTGCGCGATGGCGGTCGTAAAGTTTCCGGTGGCCTTGTCTTTGAGCCTATTCATCAGCTGCTGTACCACCAAGGCCATCGAAAGTCCGTCATTTGATTGCACTCGATATCGATTGCTGGTAGCGCCGGAAACGATTGTCACCACACTGCCAGTTTGCAAGTGCTGCAAGCCAAGTACGTTCCAATTTTTCCTCTGTACTTCTCCTGTAAACTCTGCGAAGAATTATCGCGATTAAAATTTTGTCGCAAATTTCTCACATAATTTCAGGAGAAAACAATTAAATAAGAAAATTCAATTATTCAGTTAATTAATTCAGACGATTTTTACTAAGAGAAAAAAACTAAATTTTAATAAATATTTATTTGGATAATGCCAGATGAATATTTATTAAATGTAAACATATTTGGTACAAGAATCAAACCATTAGTTTGATTTAACCGTTATTATTTTTTATTTAGCAAATATTTATTTTCTGTAAATAAATATTAGTACTCTTCAAACAATTATTTATTAAGACCTAGTATATTTTTCTCTCCTAGTGTATTTTTTCATTATTATCTTTATTTAGCGTTTGACGACCTAAACAATTAATATTTAATTTTAACAATATGCAATAAATGTTTAAACTTCTTGTAATTATTTAAAAAATAGCTTAAATTTATTAAAACGTTTTTTATGATAGAAATTACAATTGAAAATTCTGGGATATCATTTGTGTAAGATTTGAAATAAGACATTGATATTTTTATGATATTTTTTATTCTTGGCGGTTTCATGGGAGGGAAGGAATTCACTTAACGAGAATTTTACCGACTTTAAATTACGAATCTACCAGGTGTGCGAGGCTTAAAGTCGAGGGGCCGATAAAAGGAAGAAAATGTGCCATGATTGAAGAGGTTCGAGTAAGGTCCCTGAGGCCCGCGATGTCTGATTATCGTATTAGATGGGCCGAGATGCCGCATGTTTAAACCACGAACGAGAGAGACTGGATTCCTTAATATCGCCGTTCGCAAACGAGACATCCTAATTCTCTATCCACAATTTCCTAGCCCGTAATTTCCGACGGGGAACAACGGGGGGAAATACGAGGTAGTGGAAATAAAAAAGATCCGTGAGATTTTTGGGGAATCCTTTACGACGATGGGACCAGCAGGGCGGCAACACAAAGCTGCCGTCTATAATGTCACATATGAAAACAACCAATTTCTCCATGACTCATATATCGATGACATTCATAAGAATTGTACATTATATTTAGATATCAATTGCATTTCTTTATCGAATTGATGATATAATTGCGACAATATCATATAACTTATACATACATATATCTATTTCATTAAAGATGATACGTATTGTCACTTTGTGACACACACATGAAGTTTTAAGAATATATATAATTTTATCAATTACGTCACACTATTTCTCTATGATAAATATGAAGATATAAACTTAAATCCTCAGAGAGAACTATTTGAATCTCAATATAATGCAATATTTGTAGTACACAATTTTTACAAGTTAAAATTTTAATTAAATCTAATAGGGGGGGAGGGGGGGGGTTGTAATAATGTTGTTGTATGAAACCACAGAAAAATTTCTCGGCAATAGATTCGAGAGGAATAATTTTATCGCGATTGCAGACCTGGTTACGAAAGACGAGAAAGGTAAGGGAGTATTATAAACGACGGTGCCGATAGATTTACCGGGAAACAGTTGGCTAAAAGCCACAAGGGACTCGCTGCATTTGATGGTCGCCGTGAAGGTGGATGTGTTCTCGGGTGGGCAGGCCCTCAGCATCATTTTCAGGGGTAATTGGGTCGTCTTCTGAAGTACGCGTAGGCTCCCATGATCCGCAGTCTCGTAGCTCGCCGTGATTCTCACGTCCGATGATATCGCCGGTAAATCCATCGTTGGGTAAATCATTGCGCGCAGAACGTGCCTGTCACCTTCGCATGATCAATTAGTGACATACTTAACGAATTAGCCGCTATTATTGACATTCTACAGCAATTCTGTCAATTCTTTTGATTATAAGAAATAGAAAAAAAGTAAGTATCATTGCGTGAAGAATATATCTTTTTCCAACAGCGTCATTCTATTTTTCGCGTTTTAATTTTATTCTGAAACTGCTATTTTCTTGTTCGAGTCTTTGCGCCATAAATATGTAACTTTACGTGACTTGCTTACAAAGGTTGGTAATAACGTGGCGATCCTTGTCGGCGACGAATGGCTTCGAGACGTCCACGCATACTTGAACATCGCGAAGCGTCATGTACGTGGACAATTCTATGGTGATCCTGCACATTAAATTACGATCCTCCGAGTCGTCCTTACTGTCGTCCTGGTTTCCGCGTGGACAGGGTTCCAGATCCGCAGATACGGTCACGGATATTATCAGCTCAGCGTCCATGGTGACATCACTGAGTTGATTGCCTTATAATTTTGATTATAAAATAATTAATGTCTGTAATAAAAGTCGATATATTTACATATATTCGGTTCTTATTATATTTTAAGATCAAGATAATCATCTTAAGTAATGTCTTAAGATGCTGATATCCTCTGATTGGATTTGTGACATCTTAAGATTGTATTTAAGACGATCTTATATACGAGAATCGATTATGAATATCAGCCAAAGAACTAAATTTTAATTATAGGTGATTTAGACTTTGAAGAGATTCTTGATAGACAACTTATTCTTTATATCGCTAATGATTGTTTTAGGTATATTGATGATTCATATTATGTTCATACCGGAAGCCTTATTTTTCTTCGCTAATTTGCGCAGCTCTATGAGCTCATCTTCGGCGGCCACGTAATCGTAACCGCGTCGATGCAGAGGAGGCGCGATAAATAACGACGGTTCCGAGCCTAAGTAACAAGCCTCCAGCTGGCCCTCTTCGGAAAGAATGACGATCACTCCATCTAAGTGCTAAAAAAAGAAATATTAAACTCTAGATTACAGTTGCATTGCAAAAGAAAAAAATCAACCCTAAATTGGTCAAAGAAACTGTAGATAAAAAAAAGGAACTGCGGGAGACCTGGAATGGCCTGTACATCATAGTTATTATCCTGCGGATGTGCAAAAGCAATATGAGAGCTAAATTAAAGACCTGCTCGTAAAAGTGATCTGACCTTTCAGATTAAAAATTAAAGTAATTCGAGTACGGTGGTATACTTTTCATCTTTTTAGCTATTTTATTATTAATTACAAACTTTATTTCTCTTCATTTTAGAGAAAAATGCATTAGATTATCGTTTTTTTTTTGCGTGTGAAACTTCAGTTCAAGCGCTTAGTTTATAGCAGGTTCTTTTCATAACAGCAAGCTGAAAGGCTATTTCTGCTTTTGTCATTACGCGAGATAAGATAAAAATAATCATTCGTCGCTATTTTCATACTGACGTCCGGCTGATTTAGGCGTTTTCTAAGCGTTTTTCTCATGTCGATGCGGAACAGCTCCAGTTGCCGCGACGATAGTTCGCTGATTAACGAATCGGAGTTCTCGGTATTAAGCTAATTAGCCAGCAATTCGCGCGCTCTGTGTCCTCCGGAAAGACAACAATGGTAACCTTGCTGGCCGCGTGCTAGCTGTGGCAGGACGATAAGATAAAACCAGGGTGATAATTGCCGACTCTTCATCCTTCCCTGCACTCTTGCGGTTTTTTCCTTTCCCGGTCTTTCATTGGCGACGCCGATGATAAAAGCCTTGAATGTTTCTTTCGATCGTCATTGCCACGTTAGCTCTTCGCTTTTATCTTCACTTCTTTTTTTCTTTCGTTTTGCGGTTTCAAAAATTCTTAAATGAGAACAATCCATAAGATGGTCAAACGTGTTCTCAAACAATTTGATTATCGTTTTATATATGTGTTGACATTTGACACGATCTTCACAGACAGATAAAAGAAAAAACATAACTGTAATTTATAATTAACTTTGAATCTATAGCGAAAGACAGATAATATTTCCGTAAAATTTTTAGTGAAAAATTTTACTTTCATATAATAGTTTCTATATAATTGTATGTACATTATTAAATTTCGAGATACATTTTGCTTTATAATGTTTAGAGAATCTTAGGAGGAAAAACAAAATGTATAAGTTTCACAAGATTTGTTGTTATAGAAGCTCAAGATTGTTCTACTCTTCGTTAACTTCTTTAAAATGTGGAATAGAAGTTACATCAAAGAGGCTTCCGATAACAAGGACACGATAGATCCGTGCCTGACATAACGTTGTCAGAGAAACAACGGCTGGCGGTGCTGATAGTGCGACACGGAAGAGGATACACCGATATGGCGAAGGTCTCGGCTCGCTTCTTTGTCAAATGTCATCGGCTTTGATTGCGGACTATCATGGTGAATGTATGTAGATATATGCTCCATCGAGGTCTTCTTTCTTTCTTTCTTTCTGTTTCATTCCTTTTTCTAAAAGGAATTCTCCCATATTTTCTATGTGTCACTATCCAATATCCGGATAAGACAACCTTTCGAAAACTGATTATTTTTTATTTCAGTCTTTTCTCATTGGCAAAGTTACCTTGTCAAAAACAATATATCGACCATTTGTTATGTTGCTGTACCATTTCAATGCTATTAGAAATGAAATGATAAAATAAAAAGTCTGAATAGGCCAATAAATTAATGTGATCTCTTTGCTACGAACTTATAACCGAAGTTCTTCTTTTTAAAAAAAGTATATCAATTGTTATGTGTATAATATTATTACTTATTGCAAGATGATTAAACAAAAAATTGATTTATTCATTGTAAATATATAACGTACATGAAGTGTGTGAAAAAATTGTAATGTAATATTAAATAAATTTAATGTTATTAATTTAATGTTATGTTACAAATTAAACTTTTAGTGTAACAATTATTGATCGTAACACTTATTAATAATAGGAAACTGTTATGATATTAAACCTTGCTATTTCAAATAATCAAGAAAAATTATTGGTTTCTTTTAAATTTTTTTTCTCAAATGGCGCTATACTATATAATATTTTGAGGTGCCGCATCGAGCAAGAATACAAATATAGGCATTATGCAATTGATTACCTGAAAATGCGCTCGAGTTACAGCAACCGGAGTAAAAGGTAACTGAGCTGACCATCTAAGAGTCGTGCCCTCATAAATCATCAGGGTGTTCGTGTCAGCGATTACAAGCACCATCAACTTGCCATCCGGTTCTATAAGTATCGCACTCAATTAACACACATTTATCTTCTATTTATTAAAATAATTAATTAGGCATGTCGCATCGCGCGTCAACTATACTAGTCAATTATACCTAATCACACGGTTTTCTCTAATTTGTTCATCTTATTCTTATTTTTTCTTTCTTCGAGAAAAAATGTTTTGATGAGATCAAAATTTAATATACTTTTTTCTTTTTCTTTTTCTTTTCTCGTCGAGTTTTTAAGTCTATCGTCAATTACCTATCACGAAAGGTTGAAAACAGAGTGCCTTGTACTCGAGCCTTTTCGAGTATTTCAGAGTGACGCAATTGTCTTTCAAACAATACAGACTTTTCTCGCCGAGTATGAGAATCCCGACTTCGAAGCTGCTCAAAATAACGGCATCGATGTCGAGAACGGCTTCCCCGATATTGTAAGTCCAGTCCGGTTCTAAGTTCTTTGATTCTTCCGAGCGATCCTTACTGCCAAATTCCGCCATACTCTTATACCTGCGTAAAAAATATACAGATCTACGTATGTAAAATCTCATTTTATTTACTAGTGCAAATTATATAAATCACGCGTCCAAATTTTGGAAATATGAGAAAATATAAATTTCTGAAATAATTTTTTTTGCATTACTGCTTTTATCGTCACAACTTTGCTAGAATATAAATCAAATTATTAATAAATAATTTTGATAATTATACACAAATAATTAGGGATAATACTAAAGAATGTGATATATTATATTTTTCTTATTACAAGTTCTAGAGTGACTTTTAAATCCTTTGGCAATAAAAAGCTTTTCTTCCATTACTGTTGCGAATCTAATGATAGTGAACTGTATATCTTTCCATTCGTCCTCTCAGCTCATAATCCTGAAAGACGAGGCTGTAATCCGATATATCGCGGCCGTGTTATCTGCACACCGGCAGGTGTTCATTGACGGGCTACTTGGAATGGCATAGTGGAACAACCTGCCTGTAGCATTCGAGGATCCATGAGGAGCTTGGCGTTACGAAGATGTCGTTCCGCGAAACGTAGACGATCGGCTCTGGCAGCAACCGATTCCTGAGAACCAGACTGAAGGTGGGAGTCTCTTGCTCGTAAAAGAGAAGCGTGCCATCCAGGCACTGAATGCAAAGGAAGTCTCTACCCCGCACGCCACCAAACGGTCCCGTCGTCAAGGACGCCGGAAATCGCGGTAGTAAATGCTCGTAAGCAATTTCCAGGTCGCAATGGTTCCCTGCAAGAGTAATAAGAAATAATGATTAAATTAAATCAGTTTAGATAAAAACTTAAAATTGATAATCGATATTAAAATCAGAAAAACTAAAATTTTTAAATTTGTCAAGTTACAAAATTTATTTTATTATTTTAATTTAATCAAAAAGAATTGATTTAGGTTCAATTCTACTAATATAAAATTTATTTTATAGAGAATATTATTTACTTTAATCTTGATTTAATTTTAAGAAATAGAAAAAAATAAGTTAGAATTAGAAAATAATAGCAAGTTAAACCGAGAGTTAAAATTAATCTTACATTAATGGAACCTGAATCTTAATTTTAAATTTAATCTTGATTTAATTTTAAGAATTAGAAAAAAAATAAGTTAGAATTAGAAAATGATAATAAGTTAAACCGAGGGTTAAATCTTACATTAGTAGAACCTTAATCTCGTGATAAACTCGTGATGAACTACTTTTCAGATTTATTATTTTTCACTATATTTATAATTTCTTATCTATTTCCAAATTTTAACAACAAATTTATTAAGTTCTTGTAATAAACTTTTTAACAAAAAGTTTGTTGTCAATTGTAACAACAATCTTTATTCTTTATCCATATTCTTTTTCGCTAGTGCTTATTGGAATTATTAAATACATCACAACGCGGCTTAAGAATCTATTTATCACGCATTACGTAATGTTTATGAATACATTCGAAGGAATGTGTTTCTTGAATTTTTTTAATCGCAAGGACGACATTTGTCTAAGAACTAATAAGAAAGTCGCCCCGCATTTTTGCCAAGAGAAACAGTTTTTTCTTTGATATTAAATCAAGCCGATGTAGACATATGTGTATATATCGCAGTTAATTGAAGAAATAAATATGCGAGACGGATGTGCGAGCTCAGGCTGCGCTAGACAAGCGGCTCGAGACTCGAGACGGCGAACAATCGCGATTCCTGTCTGTATATATAGGTCAGACCGCATTCATCGTCGTCGTTTGAACGTCCGGACGAGAGCGATCAGTGTTTTGCTGAGTGTATATATATATATATATCACAACGGCAGTGTTATAATGAACGGCAGTGCCATAAAAAGTGAGCGCAAAATACAGACAAATACGTTCCCTTTATTCAGATGACGTAAATAAAAAAAGAAAACAAAGAAATAATGAATGATTGAAAATAAAAAATAGAACAATAAACAAATTTAAGTGGCTAAAATTTAAAAACAATATTACAAACACCACTACGCAAGGTCTTATGAGCGAAACAATATATAGATTTATTAAATATAAAAAGAACAAACTCAAAATATATTATAAACGTTTCGATCTTAATTAGACCATCTTCAGTATTTTTTTATAATAAATTTTATAATAAATAATTTAATTCAAACCAAGATGTTATCGTAATTATCGCGTTGGCGTTAAAAAATAGAAAATCTAAAATAAAAAGAAATGATTATATTCTTATTACATTGAAATTAAAGAGAAAAGAGAGAGAGGGGGACACAGGAAAGAGAAGAGAATGGAATATTTTTATTTGAAAATTATATGAGAGAAGGGAACGAAAAAATATAAATTACAAGTATTCAAACTTTGATGACGCAAATAAAATCCATTTTTAACCAAACGAATAAAATGTTACAATTATCTTTTACAACGTTAAATTTGGACGTTAATTAATTAATATATATATAAAATGTCTTAATTTGAAGTTTAAGAACTTGATTTCGTATTTCGTTTCATCACGGAAAATATTTATTAAAGAAAGATTTTATGAAAATGTAAAAATAATATGAAAATTGGTGGCGCCTACTTGGCGTCAGGAAGTAGACGCAACGTCTTTAATATTACGAAAGAAGTGAATCAGATAGTCGCAACTTATGCATGTGAAAATAACTAGCGTGTAATTTGCGTTTTCTCGTGTGAGCGTGCGATCGGAGCGGAAATCAATTGTGGACGGTTTTTCATCGAGGGAAATAATCGTTCTTGCTTTGCGTTCCGCGCCCCGCCAGGAATCGCGCGCTTCACGCGCTCGAAAGAAATATACGCATTCGACGACGTAATGTGTTCGACGTCGTAACGGCGCTCGCGAATTATTACGAAACGCTCAGTTGTTATTGCTGCGTCTAATATCGGTTGGACTTAACGAGATACTAGCTCGAGGCGCCTCTCTCAATCCTGGATCGAGGCTGCGAAAGCAGTCTTTAACATCGGAACGGCTGAACCGGTCATTTTTACCAGTAAACATTTTTATCAGCCACAAAGACTATCTTTAAGCGGTAAACAAAGTTAATTTTATTCCGATTTGATATATTAATAGTAGAAACTGTAAAGAAGGAAAAATGATTTTTCATGGATTGTATATCAAATATATAAAATATACATGTAAAGAATTTTTCATAATAGTATGCAATATAAAGTATATAATTTGATATTTTTTATGAACTATGTATGATACGGAAATTATTTTAAATTGTAACATTATTATATATTGTATCTTACTGTAACAGTATTATTATATCACATATTAGATGAAGATTGTGTAAGTTTTTAATGATCAAATCTATATTCCGATCTATGTGTATTTCCCTGCAGCGATCATGTGATTTTCCACATTATGTGTAGAATCGCGTAGATTGTTAATATTAATGGATAAATGTTCTTCACATAACATTCTAGGGTCAAAATTGTCTGATCCGACTCCTCAATCTTTCAAAGACATTTTAATTTCAAATTGCATGATGAAAACCTGCATCAGTCAAGGCGGAAATTGAAAAAATTTTTCTAGAGTTATGTAAATCGCTGTAGACGGAAAAAATGTCGAGAAGTGCGTACTTTATGACGTCGTATTCGAGTACATCGTATGTACTCAAGTTTTCGATTGGTCAAGATTATGAGCGAGACTGCGCGATGCGTTTTCGTACTTTGATACGCGATATCATACGATTAGGCGATTAGCATAAACACACATAAATCCATATTCATGCTTCATACATTTAAATATATATTTTATTCGTCTCACATAAAAAATTTTATGTGTCACATAAGAAATTTTAACTTTGAAAGAGACCGATAAACGAATGCTTAGGGAGAATAATTTTTAATATCAGATGTAATACTTTAATTTTTAGAATTAAATACGACGCCACCAGAAGTTTAATATTTTAAGTTTTCATTATTTTCTATGAAAAAAAAATTTTAAATTAGTTTCTCATCTCTCGAGATGTTGTAGGATATTATAATAATCGATATATTCGTCAAAATTTGAAAGTAACAGTACAAGTTACAGTCACATTTAATAACGATTTTTTTCATGCAATACTCGATAAATTGCTTCTCAATTTTCTTAATTGTATACATTTTAATTCGCAGCCGCTTCAATTATGAAGATGATTCGCAAATGTATGTTATACATTTTTGTACAACAAAAAAAAACGATGCGGTGTCAGCTTTGCAACTTGTATACAAGTTGCTGTTGATATCGCACGAAAATCATTCCGAGATATCGTCGACGAGACGCGCACGTTTCCATCTCTCATCGCCGAGGATCTTTGCGGGAATAATTTAGCGCGCTTGTGATACTCGTTAGTCTACACCGCTCGCGGTTATTTTATCTACGCAGCCAGAACTGGCTCTTGGAAGATGGGTCTATAGCTTCAAACCCTGAGGGCTTCTTCAAGACCAAACGAAAAATAATTACACGTTCCCCTCTTCCTAAATATATATAAATTACACATTGAACTCAAGAATTATAATAGTAGTAATAATACAATGTAACGGTAATGAGAGCAACAAAAATTAAAATATCTACACTTAAAAAAATGATGTATCAACATTATCTTAATTGAAAATAATTTTGTTAATTCAATAACATCATTAATGAAACAAATATATTTCCTCTTGTTTTAATAAAATTTCATTTATTTCATTGATCCTGTTGTTAAATCAACGAGATTATTTTTAATTAAAATAATGTTGTTAAAACAACATTTTTTTTTTCAGTATCTAATAATGACGACTATATTAGTAATTGTAATATAATTAATTGTTGTAGTCAATAATGAGAGATACTAATATAAGGTGATTACAAGACATGTATAATGAAATAGAAATACGTACATGTAATGCTCGACATGTTCTATCCATATATACTTTGTTGCAAAATTCTAATTAATGAAGCATATTTAAGTCAGGTTTCTGGCGAGAATTTCAATCAGACCTATACACGAGGTCCTCACGATCATTCTTATTAGTCGTTATATATCTGTGCTGGCATCTCTTCCGGCTGTTCTATTGTACGATTATTACCATACATTGAAATTCATATTTCGATAACACGCGGCGTACTGTGATGTTCAATTAAAAGAAGAGAAAAATTATAACGGAGAATACAGACTTCAATGATAATTGCTTAATTTCTACCTTTGTTAATTTCTACCTTTGTTAACGTGCATATCTTCAGTTAAGACGATGAAACAATGATTTATTTTCTATACGGAAAGAATGTGCTAAAGTATTCTAAGATATTATCAGTATATCTAAAAATTTAGCTAAATACAAATAAAAAATAATTTTGTTAGACTATTAAAATAATTATATAAAATGTTTTAATAATTGTTGCTAAAATATCAAAACTTTTTGCAGTACTTTTTACGCTCATTACATTTTAGCATCCTACACAATTAATTTAATGGTCCAACAAAATTATTTCTGGATCTGTAGCTAAACTTTTATATATTTCAAAATTATAATTCCATAAACACACCATTCTTTAAAACGTATTATTTAATAATAAGAAGAAATACATAATTCATAATAATTAATAATTAATAAGAAAAGACTTATATAGTTAAGTATTAAATTAAAGATGAATTATAATAAAAATGTGTTCGAATAGAATTTTAATTTGTTATGATTTAATATAATAATGTATATTTTTAATGTATATTATTATAATGTATATTATAATATAATAATGTATATTCTGATACAAACCGTGCTCAACGGAACCTTGACTCAAAATTATGCTGTAAATGACAAGTTTTTTTGGTGTCAGTATCGCGAGTCGAGTATCTGATGAGCCTCTGAAACAGATTAGTATAGTATATCAATAAAAATATAACATTTAAACAAACGACGATGTTGCAAAGTGCATTTATTAAAGATAATTTTTTAACAGAATGACTTTAGTTTAAAATTTTAAATAACATTCTAAAGTTCTAACGAGACATTAATAGATAAATTTCTTCATATTTATTTTTAGCGTCTGTGTAATTTATCTAATTTCATTCACAATTATATATCAAACATAATTTAATAATTTAACATATTATTTAAATAATATCATGCGTGTATATTAATTGGTAATTTTAGCATGCACATAAAACGAATCTTTGTAAAATTTTATCTATTATCTATTTATCCTTTCTTTAATTGTTACATTTTTTTAATTTTAAATTTACATTTTTATAAATTAAATTTAAATTAATTTTATTTTATCGTAATTGATTTGAATTGAAATTATTTCTTGTTGTTTTGGCTTTCACAAAAATTTTCATCACAAGGTCATGCATTTCAGAGTTAAAAACGTGCAATTCTTCATTCGACGTCAATAATCCTTTCACTTCACAAATCTCACGATCTCACTTACGAGACGAATTTGCCCGCCTTCATATCGACGATACAGTCGCTGATTTGTGTCTCAACGATCAAGTCCGAGGACTTGTAACCGCTAGGCGACTTGGTCTCTTCTATCCATTGCGAGAACGGGCTATATATTCGGAGGTAGCCGCTGTGGCTGCCAATGACAATGATGTCCTTTCGGTCAGCGCCGAACAATGGCGTGATCAGCAAGCTGTGTTTATCGAAAGATTCATTCACTCCGCATTGCGTTCTCCACCATTCATTTGTCTTGAACAACGACATTTCCAAAATATTTCAAGAATTTGGTAGCATCGTGACACGGACAAGGACAAAATGCAACTAAACACTAGGGGTTTACACGACGGTGGTTGCTATGACAACTTTTGTTTATAGCAACGCGTCGCCACAACAAGTCGGCGTCTCGAAGCTAAAGCTAATCAAAGACGCAACAAAATTGTAGTGTAACTCCACATTATCTAAATCGTGAATGTCGAAGTATATGCGTATTACAGGAATCAGCAACTTACTCTAAATTAGTCTAAATGGCACATGACTTTCTTAAGCTTCAAAACGGGTCTATGATACGAAAGAAATATACTTGCTTATTTAGGATATTTAATTTCCGATTCAGCGACTTATTAAATTTTTTTATTTAGAGTTTTTAATAATTTTAAAAATTTTGATCTATTACAAAAATTTAATTGATTAAAAATATTCAATTCCCATTCAGCTATTCATCTTTTTTAGCTTATAATTTTTAATATTTCAAAACCTTCGACATTTTAACATTGTCATTGTTTTATAATATATATATATAATCAATTCACGCAAATTTAATAGCACGCTACATTTTCTGGCATATATTTCTTAATATCTTCGCATTAACACTTCAATAAATTATAATTGCTTATAAAGATATTTATTTCGTATGAAATTCAGTGGTCCATTAAATTTCTTTAGTATTCTTTAAAATTTTTAATAACCTTAATAAAGACAAGAAAAATCTATTTTGTCTTTCGATTCTAGATGTTAAATGTAATAATTTAATACGATATAATTTGTGTAACAATTCTGTAATAACACTATTCAACACCCGGAAGATTTTTTTTGTGCTGAATACAATGTGTCGTTGGCAGAATTTGCATAACAGGATTTTAAATAAAATTGAGGTAAAAAACCTGATGAAAACAGGTAGTATCCATGTATTTTGATTGACCGTGGATTAAAAATTTATTCACGTAATATCCACATGATTGCAACGTTGACATTTTCTTGCCAAATCGAGATCAATTTTCATCAAAATTTTTTTTTGACATAGATTCTACGTAGACACTTCCATATAGATTTTAAGATGTAGAATCTACATGGATTATATAATATCGTTTATATATAGTATTGTTTTCGAGTCGGATTGTCATTCGATTGTTCACGTAGAATCCATGTCAAATCCACATATTGTACCTCTGTTCTCGATGGATATTACGAGGAATCTTGTAGGAAAAATCGATTGGAAATATCAATTCGATTTTTACGTGGATTCTAGTATCGTTTTTGAATGGACTGTCACGCGATTATTCACGTAGAATTTTGAACATTTTTTAAAAGACAAAACCTGATTTTAAATAAAATGTACATCTAAAAATTCAAGAGCTCTCAAAGAGCTTTCGCATTCAAGAACTTTCAAATAAATTTTAATTCATAATCGCGGCTTGTTTCCATTAAAGTATAATTATTTGAATTTTAAACTTTCTGTATCTATAATTACATGGTTCGATAAAAAATTATTCTTTTTTTTCTTTGGAGTGCTATATTCGATTATACGCTATATTATTATTTATAAAAAATTGATATGTACTTAGAATGAAAATTATAAGGTTATTGTACTGAAAGATTTAATTCTTCATATAGACGGAGCATAATTATTAAAAATAAAGATGTATTCCCATTACAAAAAATAATCATTGATTGTTCACTTCATTTTAGTCAGTTTTAGTCAGTTTATACGTTGATGAATTATAAATAATAAGTTATTTTTTAATTCTGCTGTATAAATATATATAAAGTTTAAAATTTAAACAAATTAATAAAAATAATAAGTTGTAATCACATATAAATTCATTTCAAAGTATTTCATTTATATTTTTAGATGTCATAGACATTATTAGGAATAAAATCTTTTTTTTTTGTTAAAAACGTCCAAATATATCACTCATACAGCATAGAATTTGCAATAATATCGCTGCAAAATTTCTACAATATTGCTGCAACATGCAGTGTTGTTGTAATGTTACAGTGACTACAACTTTTGTGCAACTTTATGCTGCAAGGGCATTTTTTTTATTCACTTCATCTTAATTTATTGAAAATCTATGCAAATTTTGCCAATGGCAATGTGGCATTGTGTTCAACACGAGAAAAATCTTTGGAAGATGTACTACTTTAAAGAGAAAAAAAAAGTAATTTATTTATTGAATAGAGTGATATTATTTATTGAATAGATTTATTTATTGAATTTATAATTATATAATAATTTAGAAATTTAGATGTAATTTAATTTAACAGGCTCATTTTTGTATTATGTATAAACATTATCGTATATCTAATAACTCATTTTTGGTGGATGGGAAAAGGTTTTATATACAATAAAACAAAGTCTATCTCTAGATTTTATTACATAAAAACTATATATATGTATATATATATATATATATACATGATATAAATAAAGTATATGCACTGTTTAATTCAAAAATATAAATCGCGATTAATACATTTGTCGTATTTATCAGTAATATATCTGCCATATATCCAATATCGTCTAGTTGAAAAGTATATAAATTCGTAGGATTCATACAGGGTGAATCAGAGTCGTTGAATCAACTTTTTACCCTACGAGAAAATTATCGACTTCATTCTTAATTAAATTATAATGTGTGCAATCAATTATTTTCTGAGGGTAAAAAGCTGGTTAAATGACTCCGATTCACCCTATATATTCGTAATATATTTTTCTCATTGCGTAAATTGGTATAATATCTTGTCAGCAGATGTCACTACAGTATTCGATTTCTAAATGACAACAGTTGGAATGATAGATTTCCAACTGCTTTAAAAATTTAAATAAAATATTATTTGTATATGTATAACAGTTAATAAATCCACGATTAATTGAAATAAAATTGTTGGAGAAATAGGGATTTGTCATCCAAAATAGAATGAATTGAGAAAACGCATAATTAAATTTAAAACATATATGTTAGTATAATAGTATTTTGTAATTTTGTAACATCAGATTGTATTTTAAACACGTCACTAGTTTTTTTTATTGTAAATTAATACACATTTTATTAGAATTATTCTCAAATTCTCTATTTCTCAAATCATGAGAAAAAATGTCTATGATATTGATAATTGATTCTTATGTTTATATATAGAAAGAATAGAAATGCTATTATATATAGTACATATATGTAATAATTTTTATTAAAAGTATGTTAATTATAAATGCAGTTCTCTTTATTAGTCGACTTCAGCAAAGACGCAAATTTCCTTCGAAATTGAAATAGCTGCAATACCATTGTAGTACACGTTGAGAAAATTTTGAAGGATCAGTTTTCTTTTTAATAAGTAAAATTACATACACATCTTTTACTATTAATTTACTATTAATTTACTATTAATTTTACTATTAATTTTTATTACTAATTACCATAATATGTTATATTAATATGTGCGCTAAATTAATATTGACTATCGGCTTCTCTCCGTTAAAATCGCGGAAAGAATCTGCAAAGTAATCAAGTTAATTTGCTTGCTACATCAGCAGATATTTAGAAAGTTTTAATTTTTTTTAATTTTGTCAAATCAATACATATTTTTCTCGCAAGTCTAATTTATTGTACTCGCGCGCGTCGATGATTCCAGATTTCCTTTCTTCTATCATAGTTGGAATTGTCTCTTCTAGTGTATTCATACTTTGTCTGTAAAAGATTAAGATAGTAATTGTATGTATAAAAAAGTTTTCTTTTTTAATATTACCTTTTATGCCATAACAGTTCGAAAGCAAATATAATTATGCTAAATAGCACTCCGTAGCCTATTGTGATTATCGCAAAATAGCATTCCGTAAAACCGATGGTGATGAAACCAGTCTGACTCGAGCAAGTCGGTTTTTTTATGTATATGCGATACTCATCGCGATACATGAGCCCATATTCTCGCAATTTCAAAGCTCTGAAAATACTTTTGTCGAGTACTATAATACTATTAGAATTTATCTGGCATTTTATACAAATGCAACACAATCTTCTTTGAGCTTATTTTTTTTTTATACAAAATTACTCTTAAAGGCGATTGAAAGATCAATATTTAAAAAATGATAAATATCATATATGAAAATATTAATTAGACATTTTTTGGACTTTAATAATTAATTCTATATTAATTTGTATGTATAAATTTTATTTAAAAAAATATATTATGCAAAGCAAATGAAATAATATTTTGGGTACCATCCTGTATTTCACAAACTGGTGCCTTCAACCAATTTCGACTTGTGATACCACTTATGGTTAGCAGAATTTTATCAAAATATAGTATTTGCTCATACAGTTAAAAAAGCTGCGTATATTCCACAAATATAATTTTAATAATAACAAGTATAATTTTAATAATTTTAAGATAATCAAATGACATTTTGTGCGCCGTATTATATATTAATTCTTAATATGCATTATACAGTAGAGACTACTATATAAACTTGAAGCATGTGTTTTTTGACAAAAATTCTCATATTAAACTTTAATTTGTGAATTAATTCGTATTCAAAAGTGCAATGTATATGAAAACTTACCCATTTTTTATTATCTCCAAATAAGGTGATTTTTTCGCAATTGCAATAACCGGGTATATCTCATTCAAATAATCGATCTCAGTTAGGCCACATTTCTCTTCTTCCTGATAGGTGTGCTGCATAAGTTGATACATCGGACTTCGTATACCATGAAATGCAAAAGGTTCATTTTTTATACGGTGTACTCCTTCTTCGAGACTCATCCAATTCGGTTTGTGCCCTTTCGGTTCAACCTTCTGCTCCACGATTGCTTTTCTGATGGGGTCTTGAAAAGCCTATACTTCAATAAATTATTGAAATTTGAAAAAGAAAATTATTTTTGTCAATATAATCATTTGTTATATAATTTTGTTTTAAAACAATTATCTACCTTGAAATAATTTCGATTAAATACTATATCTTGTACTCCTAAATTTAACGGACTATGCAAGAGATCGGAAAGGGTTTTGATCGAGTCTGTGGGAGTTTGCAACAGAGCCACTATATTTGCCGTGTAAGCTGCATAAAGACTCAGCGAAGTCAGTAATAACATAAGAATGATGATTCGAGATGGAATTCTATATGGCTCATATGAATATCCTACAAATGTACGGAAGCAATAAAATTCCTCTATTTTTAACTCTCATAAATACTTCAAATACATCGTTATTTTTTAAAGTAGTGTTACGCAATTTATCTTAAAAAAGAGCTATTTTCAAATATATAGGTATATATACATACATATATGTATATATTATATGTATATTATCACATATTTTATGACGCCGGACGACACCTGACGCCATCGGACAGCGATGGAATAATGTTATTACACGACTTATTACACGACTGTACATTTTGCGTAAAAAAATAACCAAAATGATTAATTTTTAATTTTATCTCATCAATAAAAAAACAAAAAATCAAGATTATTTATAAAAATCAAATACTTTACAAATATGTCATACATTTATGTAATATAAATTTTTTAAATATTAAATTCTTAAAAATATGCAATAATAAACGATTTATTAAGAGTGTATGTGTATAATACATAATAAAAGTTTAATGTCTATTATGGTCAAAATTAGATCTTAGATGCTTTTTAAATAATTTCTATGTAGATTTGTATACTAAATATGTATACTAAATATTGTTTTTATTTGTTATTTGAACTACGCGCCGAAAAATTATTTTGGCGCAGTTCAAATAACATATTTAGTATACATATTACTACATATATAACTACATATTTAGTAAAATTCACATAGAAATTATTTAAAAAGCATCTAAGATCTAGCTTCGATTGTAAGAGGCATTAAACTCTTACTTGTTGTATTTTAAAGATATTTTAAAATGCATTTTAAATTTGCGTAAAATAAAAAATATAATTTTATATTTTTGGCTGTGAGCCGACGGATTGCAAGTTGCGTATCACTACTCTAACTCTTTCGATGTAAATTTGAATCTTTATATTTCTCTCGTTTAGATTTTTAATCGCATTACATGATCATTTAATTACGTGATCATTAATAAAAAGAAGAGCAAAAAACAGAAAATATTAAAGATTTTATTTCATTCATCAGAATGAGAATGAAAATTGAGAAGCGATTCCAGAATAGTACATATAAGTTCTAATAATTCTACATAATAATAGATAAAATAAAAATAAAAAGCTTCTACTATATTTTACAAATTTATTTTTTGAATATTTTTATTTACAAGTTAAGATTTAAGTTAAGATAAAAGCTTTTACATTAGATTATACCTTGTTGCGCAAATGCACCTAAAATGACGAGGAGATTATCGATGATTGTTGGTTTGCTAATATTTAATTGATTCCAGTAAGCTGCCGATTTTTTCGAAGTACCTCGATAGTGTTCCCATTTCATAGACATGTATAGCAAGCAAAAGACAAGAACAAGAAATATACCGATTGCTATCCAGACATTTCTTTGAAAGGGTAAGGTGAAGATGTTTTTTATGGTCGATAATAATGGTCGTCGAAACACGAAACACAAACTGTAATTTATGTGTTACGTCAATATTAGTATTATATATTATATATATTAGATTCTGATAAATAATATTGGCTATGTTTACAATGTAAACTTTACATCGTGGGCTTAATCCGCGATCTATACAATAGATATCCTTGTTTATCCTGTAAGAAAAGACACATATCGTATAGGTCGTAGATTAAACGTACGGTATAAACGTAACTAATATTAAGAAATAAAGATACGATAGAAAAACAATGGAAAAAATATAGATACGATAGAAAAAATGTTAAGTCATAATGCTAACAATATTATTAATAAATTACATATTAATTTTAATATAAAATCTGAATTTATAGATTAATTAATGATATGCTAATCAAATAAATAATATGAAAAATTTGTTGTTGAAATTGGAGCTTCAAATATGTAGATAATATATTACAATAAATTGTAGTTAACAGAACTCAGAAGCATTAGGGTAATTTCCGTTTGAACTTCGAAATGTAACCGTTTCTTGTAAATTGTTTATTCAACATTGAAAATGACTCGAATGGTCGAACAAACATCTGTTTGAATGTTTAAATAGATTATTTAATATTAGCAAACAATATCTAGCTTTTTGCTCATAGCCTTTTACATATTAGTTGTAACTGTTTTATTTAATTGAGCATAATATAATATTATTTTATTAATATAATTATTATACATAGCTACGTTAAAAAATATACTAAATTTTAATAAATTTGTTTGAATATATAATATAATAGAACAATCAAAATTTTGACTAATTAGATTTTAAGTGTTATTTTACCCAGAGCGTGTGTATAATTGAATGTATTCTAATATATGAATGCGATTCGTCATCATATACATAGGAGTGCCGCCAATGTCAATTTCATGTCGTTGCAGCATCCCGATCATCCCGTCCCAGGAGCCATTGTTAATATTGACAATACGTCCCCAGTTATTGGAAACGTTGAAACTTATTCTATAAAATGGAAGAACGAGATACTTTCTCGCGTTCGACATTCGATAATGTCAGATTTTACATTTTATTTTTGCTGAATAAGCGCATGACTTATATAATTAAACGGCTTCATTTGTACGCTAATTATATTATATTAATCTGAACGAAAACGATTTTATCATATATTAGGTGTAGTAAAAAGAAATCCATTATTTTTGCATGAAATTGAATGGAAAAATAATGGATTTCTTTTTACTACACCTTACATAATTATGTGATCACTTTAAGTTAATTGATTAATATCATCAATTATAATCATGTAATATAATAATCATTATAATTAGTTTTTATAATAGCTTTATTATCATTTTAAACTTGCATTTAGGATTGTTAAATTTGTAAAGTAATTGACAAACCGCTTTTTTATTCTTCTAAAATTTTCTTCATAAGCCTTTTAATGATACAGTATATTTTACCATCAAACAAAACTCACGTTGCGTTCATCCGGTTTATTAAATGAAGTATCCAAATATAATTCACCTTTGTTACAGGATCTATCATATTATATTTAAAATCAGTTAAGTGATTGATCGTGTTAGGATCTGTCATCTGCAAAGATGAAAATATGTATTTTTATACGCAAAAAGTTTTGAATATCTAAAACTAAACATATAAATTAAATTGTAGCGTAATTTTTTTTTATTTTAAAATAATAGTAGGATACACTATTATTAAATGCTTGTAAATGAAATATCATATATCATTGATATGATAATTGATATAATACGTTTCATTGCGCAGCAAGTGCATGAACACCAAGTGTTCAAAGTACCACAAGACAGGACTTAAGATGTGACTGCTGAAGATTCCTTCTTCTTGCCGAAGCCACATCGAAAGTACTCATTTGTAAACCATTTTTGATTGTCCAGTTTCCACGATTTTCCCATATTACTGTTCGTTGTGGACTCGGTCGATATACTGATGTCAATTGAAGAAAATCATTATCGAATCTTCGAGCGAATATCACGTCACTGTCAGGATAGATAGCTAAACCTTCAAAGATCTCTAAGTTATCATACGTAGAAGTTACGTTGGCGTTATCGATCAACATTCTTCGATCTTGAAGGAGCAGCCACTTCATCGGGGCGATGAACATTTTCTTCGAATGTGCCTATCGCGTGATGATCAGATGAATAATTAATTGATTTAAACGGATGATAAAAAAATTCCCTATAATTAACTCATATATGCCATGAAAATTAATGACTTCTCTTTTATTGATGGATTGTAATCAATGTTAGATTGTACAATCATGAATAAATGTATTTTTAAAGTGGAATTATTGATATAAATTATTACGAATACAAATGGAAATTATTGGAAAAACTTTTGTTTTTTTTTTTTTTTAATGAGATGCTGGGATTTTCATAGAAATTATGTATTATATTTGTGCTCGCATCTTACTTGCAACAATGTTCGACACCTACCTGTTGTAAAATTTTTATAGCGTAATCACAGTTCAAATCTAGCACATATAGATTCTGATATTCCAAATTGTTATAAATTCTTTCTTTAAGATCATCGACAAAGTTATGAATGCAATGTGCCAAATAATGATTCGACATTTCCTTTGATAATTTAATCGTATCATCTGAGAAAAAAAAACAATATAGAACCAATTAAAATTTTTGAGATATTTTTGTACGCCCGAGAAAAAATGTTATATTTATGGACATATTTTATATATAATTATATATATTGGATTGTCCGGAAAGTTCGTGTCGATTTTGAAGGAAAATTGAAACGCAGAAGATTTAAATTTTAGTATACATTTATTATATTTAAATTTTTTGCGGCACGAACTTTCCGGACAACCCAATAATTGTATATAAACTATATCAATTTTTTATATAATTATATATAATTTTATATAATCATATTATATATGTGAAACATTTTTTCTCGAGCGCCTTTTTATGTAAATTAAAATTATTATAATTTAGAATGATGTAACGATATATTCTATTTCAAAATTAATAAAATTTATAGTAATATGATAGTTTATATAACGTTATAAATTTAAAAATTTCTCTTTCTCAATATTTTACTTCAAAATTTATGATTAGTTTTATTCTTTTAATCATATTCACATTTTCAACAGTCTCGGAAATTATAAATAACGTAAATTATAAATTATAAATTCGAAAATCTTGCCATAGCTGATGCACGTATATAGAGATATCCTTGATGGCGAAAATAAAATGGGCATCGCATCGACGATAAATCGTAGAATCGCATCGTCGATCCGACGAGAGAATGTAGTGTCGAACGACACTGCAAGGATGCATAGAACGACAAAAAACATTCCAATCGCTTTTTGTATTCACTAAGCGATTGCAAATAGATCCCTTCAGGATTGTCAACAGTATCGATTATACATCCGTTATAACCGTAATCTTTTTGCGTATTGTCGAGTTGGGATATTCTCATTCATAAGAAAATCACTTATGAATCCAAAAAAAATAAAAACGTAAAGGGAAATAGATACAATAAGTCGATTATTGCCACACATAAAATATTTAATGTTCGTGACGGACGCTACATTGATGCGATATGTAGTTCGCAAAAAAGGACAATGAAGAGATAATAGGTGTAATGAGTGGAATATTATCGTACATAAAATATTTAGCATTCGTGACGGATGCTACGTTGATACAATTAATGTATAGCTGATGGTTTTCTCTAATGTAGCTTCAAAACATGTGGTTTTAGGATTTCATCAGCTTTTATCGTTCTCATGATTCCCTTTCGACAGAGTGATTATTCAAAGCACAATTTGAGTAATGACAGTGCAAGAAATCCGCTGCAAGAAACTCAGAGTCTGCATTATATTTTATGTGTGAAAAACCGCAGCTGAGATTTTACGTACTCTATCACGCAATATAATTTTTATGACATTTCTTCTTATATTTCTGCGTATATTTTATCGACGAAATTTTTCTTGCATACCACGACATAAACAATTTTTTCATTGCTTATATTGTTATATAAGAAATTTTACAATACATACAGTACAATAAAAATGGAAATAGTGTTTAATTTTAAATATTGACACATTGAACCTGTTTATGACACGCGTAACTTTATGTTAGGAACAAGATTTACATTATCTCTTCTTTTTAAACAAATTATAACGCAGTAATAAGTATAACTCTATGTGTGAATCTATATAATATTATAAATACTATCTTATCTTTGAATTATTCGTATCTATGTGCTGTGTAGCGCACAATCGTAAGTAAAACCATAAAATATAACAAGCTCAACTCGCGTAAAATTATTAGATTAAATGAATTTATCACTGCGACTTGTGCTACAAATTATGTCCATCCGGACGAGACTTAAGAGAGCATAATTTACTTTGAACAACTTCCACGTCTATTCCATCTGTCTTCAATGTGTGTCTGTTCATAGCTTCCCTTCAATTTGCGATATTAATTGTAAGGTAACGTACATCAGTGTAACGTCAATAGGAAATGTCAATAAAGGAAAAATAATCTCTTTATTATAAAAAAAATAAACTCTTCGATTAAAAATATATCACGCTTTCGGATTTTTGTCTTACAAAAGAAAATTCTTCTACAAAACAATTGCTTGATAAATTTTGTTGACAGTTTTGCGTGATAAGTTAGTATTAGTCATACTAATACTAACTTATTTATCTCTGTGTGAGACAAGAGTTCTTCTTTCAGTCTCTTTATCAATCATGTACTTTATGAATCTGATAGTATCATGTAATCATTGATACAATATCATACATTCCAACATGTTCTATTAATATTCTCGATTATATGCACATTTCACATATTCGGAATTATCAGTTTATCTGCAATACAGGATAAACAAGATTTATGAACGATTCTCTTCTTACTAATAATAACTCATGAGAGACGATTTGATATTCTCCATCAGTTCTGCATTTTACGTGCTATTAGGATACCAGTTATGCAGCGGAGGAAATTTATTATTAAAATTTACAAAAAGATATGACAAATTTACAAGAGATGATCATACATATATTTTTTACGCTAATTATAAATAAAAATAACAATTACATTTTTATTTAATATTTATTATATTTATTGTTGTATAAAAGAGAAATAAAATTGATATTAAAAAATAATTCTAATAATACCTATTATTGCGATAAATTGTACGTTGAATCAAAAATAAAGAGCGAAAGGATTATTACAAAAATAAAATTCAATATTCCATATTTCTACTTTAGATTTTTACATTTAACTTCAATAGAAAAATTTAAATTATATGTTATTATTTTATATTGTTCTAACGAAACGGAAAAAAATTATAATTGTTAATAAATTTTACTGTAATAGCAATCAGTAATTATGTAAACTGTAAACAATTTTTTTAAGAATACTAATTGCTATTTGCCAATATAATTTTGCTAAAACTACAAATTATTTTGCTGCAAGAACAAATACATTAACTTTTGTTTAATTATCAAAACTTTTTTAGTGCACTAGCAAAACAATATAAATAAGCAAAACATATTTGCACATTAGCATTATTTAGTAGTATTTTTTATTGCGCTGTTTAATAGAAATATTTTATAACAAGATGACTTCGTAATATCAGTTGAGAATTGAATTCACGACGATCTTTCCCATGATAGAAAACAATGCACAAATCTGTCAGCAGATGGCGACATGCATTCTACTCGTCAGCTGATTACTTCTGAAATGTTTAGTTATCTCCTTTAGATTGTATGTAACCGAATGATTTCTTTGATATTCGGAAGAATGACACTTAATCAGAATATTGTAATTAATATTTTGAATTGAATTAAGTAACACAATTGTAGGAAGAAGATATTTCAGGATGGAGCCTCAAGATATTTATTACAACAAAGCTGAATATGTTGAAACGGTAATAATCAAAGGAACTGAAGCATGCGACATTAATAAGACATTTATATTCATAATTAGGAAGGAATATTATAACATTACAACCTCTGTTGTTAAGAAATAGATGCTATAAAAACAATTTAACAAATTTAGTAACATCTTTCGTATCCATAGATATTTAAAATGTGATACGTAACCTCATTTTTTCGCTATTTTAGGCTTCTGGAAATAAGGTAAGCAGGCTGACCGTATTATGTGGCTCGCAAAATATTGTGCTACATGGAAAAGTAATAGTGCAATCTGACGCTATCATTAGAGGCGATCTGGCCAATGTTAGAACGGGTCGCTATTGTATTATTAGCAAGAATGCTGTCATCCGGCCGCCTTTCAAGAAATTCAGCAGGGGGTAAGTAAAGTTCTTTACTGTATTAGTGTATTGATAGTTATAATGAATATTAGTTTTAATATGAGATAGCTTGCAAATGAAAACGACAATTATGCTAAATTCTGAAGTGATAAACCTTGCTTAGGGTTGCCTTTTTTCCTCTAACAATGGGAAATCATGTGTTTGTGGGAGAACGGGCAGTTGTGAACGCAGCATTGGTTGGTTCTTATGTTTACATTGGAAAGAATGCTATAATTGTATGTGTAATGACTTTTACTTGCCAAATTAAGTGAGTATGGTACAATTCCTTCACCATTAATCGTACTTGTCTCGTTATAGGGCAGGCGGTCTGTTCTGAAGGACTGTTGTTACATTGAGGATGGTGCAGTTGTACCACCAGAAACAATTGTGCCGTCCTTTACTCGTTTTGCTGGCAGTCCAGCCACATGCGTCGAAGAGCTGCCTGAGTGTACTCTGGATCTCATGGTAGACTTCACGAAGAATTACTATGAGCACTTCTTACCAGCACGTGTTTAATCTTCGTTTATTTATGTATGTATAATAGCGTACAATCGAAATATATATTCTTTTCAAATGTATTACACATTTACATTTTGCATTTAAGATGAAATAATATATAATTAAATATATTTATATA
>NW_017259447.1:0-589 GCF_001594045.1 Atta colombica
TATTAATGTTTCTATTAATAAAATATTCTTCTCAAAAAATCGAATAATACCAGAAAATTTTATTTTAACCTTAAAAATTGATCATTTCTATTAAAAAATATGCCAATTCATGACAAAAAATTGATAATACCAGACAAAATTTGGAACTCAAAACTGGAAAATTATACATTTTGAATTAAAATATCGGCCAATTCTGGGCCCGAAAACGACTAATGTCAGATAAAATTTGGAAATTAAACTGAAAAATTGACCATTCCTATTAATAAAATACGCCAATTCTGGTCAGAAAATCCAACAAATCGTGTCCAATTTGGATATTATTCTTAAAAATTGAACATTTCTATTAAAAAAAATGCAAATACATGCCCAAAAATCGACTAATACCAGACAAAATTTGGACGTTAAAACTGAAAAATGATACGTTTGGATTAAAATATCGGCCAATTCTGGGCCAAAAAACGACAAATGTCAGACAAAATTTTGAAATTAAACTGAAAAATGAACCATAATTAATTCAAAAATCGCCCAATTTCGTAAAAATCGAAATACATAAGACAAAATTTGGACGTTAAATTGAAAAATTGATCAT
>NW_017259448.1:0-5867 GCF_001594045.1 Atta colombica
AATTGATTATGTATCAGAGATTGTAATTTTATTATATTATTTCTTTCATGTAAATTTATATTATTTTCCAATAGTAAAACAATATTTGAAAACCTTTTAACAAATTTTTCTAAATTATAAATCCGTAAACATCTAATGGTTGTATTTTTCCTGTAATGTCTTTCGGTATAATTATAGTAGTAATATATTTTCCTACAGGTGTTAAATCTGAAATAATATTGGGACAATGTCCAGTCCAAATGAATCGATAAGAAGAACGCTATTAGAATGTTTAGAAAACAAGCTTCTTCTAATCACTATTTTAAAATAATCTGTAAGAAATATAAATGTTAAATTAATAACTATTTTACGACTGTTATGAGATTCTTAAATAAAATATAAAATATATCATAGAAATGATATAGAGATTATAATTTTATTATTTCGTTTATGCAAATTTATATTTACTTTTTAAAATAAAACAGTATCTAAAAATCTGTTGTGAAAGGAAATTATTTAATTACCTGAAGTCATTTTACCAGATTTAGATGCTTTTACAATAACATTTATTGGTGTAAATAAAATTTCTTGTACTCTTGGTCCAAATATATCATTAATTTCTTTTAATACAATAAACAATGGTGACAACAAATTTCCATTATATGATATTATTGGTTGTATGAATATGTTGTTGATGATATACCAGATTGCACAACATTCTACTTTCTTTATTCCTTGATTAGACAATGATCTTTCAGAATGAATTTCCAATTGGAAATCACTTTGATCAGAATTAAAAACATTTTCAGATCTAAACTGTTCGATGAGTGAGTTCACTGTTTTCAGAAAATCATCAGCTGTATTTTACAAATTAATAGAATTTTCTATTGTTCTTCTAGTTACAAATTTCGTAATTTTTCTCGAAACAATTCGGTAAGACTTTTTGAATCTTAATACCCAACTGTGAGAATATAGAATTTAAATTTTCTATTTCTTCTTGAGAGCTTGTAATGGCTATCTTTGTAAATCGATATCGTGAACTATAAATCTGATTCAACAGCTGTAAATTTATCATGTGTAAATTTGAAGATGCAAGATAATTTTTCTATACAATTTCTACTTGAATATAATTGTTCTTCCCATCGTCTTAATTGACGTTCAGATGAAACTTCTCTAAATTTATTTTGCACTGATTTTAGCGGACGATTCCTTTTATTGTTATTTTTTTCATTAATATCCTAATTTCATCAATACTTAACAGCTCATCTTTTATAAGAACTGTCAAAGTCTGCGTCATCATTTGAAAATTGAGGATGAGAATTTAAATTATCTTCATTTTATGCTTCTTCGTCATCTTCAATTATTTCAAAATTATGTAGTTTATTCTTGATAATAGAGATAGATTTTTCTGTTACTTCTAGCCCATTATAGTGAAAAATGCTATCCAACAATAATTTTTGTATGTGTTCTTTTAATTCTATTTCTGCTTCAATGACTGGTATTTCTATTAGATATATTGATCTTATAGATGCTAATAAAAAAGTCTAACAACATTAAAGATTGACAATTATGTCTAAAAATATTAAACTTTGCTTTGTATTGTAATATAAAAACAAATTATATAATTATGATTATGACAGAACGACTGCATTGACTGAACATAAAACTGCTACGTGAATATTCTTATATTGTCCATTTAATATAATTATCTTGAATGAACATATGAACTTATATTACCGCAGTTATTCCTATCATCTATTTCAAGAAACTTATCTTTTCTTTGAAAAATCACGACTCTGATACAAGATACGTGATTTAGAAGATTATTTTTTATATCTCATTACACATAACGATTCAGACGCGAGATTTTCTAACAATTTAAATATACTTTATATATATAAATACTTTATATATGAATACAAGGCAAAGTACATTGTAAATAGCCCAAACAGAATAGCGAAAAAATTATCTTGAGCCTTCAATAGTTTGGACATTTTTATGCTTAATTGCATAATTTTGACGACATTACTCAATATATCCTTAACATGGATCGATCTGGACAGTTTTTGATACGACTTCGAGGATAATTTCAAAGAGATCTCCATTATTGTTTGTAGCAAGCGCATTCGCGGACTACTTAGGAAATGCGTGATGATCATTATAAAACTGGTGAGAAAATAGTATATAACAATGTGAATATTCCAAATTACATCTCCAAAATCTATTTTTGATTTAATAATACTATAAATAAGTGCAAAATTCGTAACACCGCACACGCAGATAACTACTGTTGACAGAATAAATATATAAGTACGGTTTCGAAACTTCGAAAGTCGAAGCATTGAGCTTGTACGGAAATAGTCCGAGAATGCGACTCCAAGTGAAACTAGGATACATTAAAGATTGAAAGTCCATTGCATTATACAAGCACCATCTTTTCGACATTTTGTTTTTCGCGATTGTCCTTCATCTTTCGAATCGAACACGATTAGAAAAATTTATAGGAAAACGTAACAATTTGAAAAATATACAATATTATTAATGCATATATTTTAGCATTAAAATGCTATTAGATGCGGTTAGGAAAACTTCTTTTTCCAAGTAATTTTTAAGTTGGGCTTTTAATAAGAAATATATGCATTAATACGGTTTTTGCATCTTATCTATACTCGATGAATTTAAATTTAAAAATTTAATTAAAACTGCGAGCAATGTATGCAGCAAAGAAACAAAATCGTTTGTTAATCGTGAAGTAGTGTTCTTCGATCGACACTAATCACTCTTGGGATAGATTAATACAAATGATAATTTTTATAACATATGATTCAATAAACTCAAATGATTAGTCTATTAATGCTCATCGCATTAATGGATTAACCTACAATCGAACGTGCGATTGAAAATGCATGTATGACCTGATATTTATCTCAGATTTCTTTAAAATATTGGTTTGCATCTCTGTTAGTAAGCCTTTATGTGTGTTCATAGAAAGAAATTGCCATATTCATATAAATAATAACTTTAAGATATCGTTCATTAGTACTGATCAATTTATAATAGGATACTAAATTATTACTAAAATGATTATTACATATTGTAGAGCCATTTATTGAAATTTTTGAATCAATTACATATATGAACATAACATATTAACGAAAAATTTCTATAAAAATATAAAACATTGCATATTACATTTTATTAACAATGACAAAACAGAATATTTCATATATTTAAAAACATTTTTTATCACTTTATGTATACTTCTAATTAGTTTGTGTAACATTAATTGCTGCTTCTCTGTCGCAAGAATGTGACATGTTTAAAAATTGTATGAAGATTAGCAAGTACGTAGTAATATTCCCCACTATCTAAAGTAAAACAAAAATTTATATAATATAGTAGATATTTTAATATTTTTATAGCATAATTGATTACTTACTACTGCAAGAAGCGTCGCATCTATAGTCAAACCTTTCATCGAAAATATATTTTTACGGTGTAACAATTGTAAAGAAAATAGTTGCAACTGCAATGTTAGAAAGATATGATAGTTAAACGTTAGAAAAAAATAATTACAAGAAAAAATACAAGAAATACAAGAAAAAATACATAAAATTGAAAAAAATATATAGATTTCAGTAGATTTGATGTATAAAAAGATTGTGTTAGCATTAACATAATTACAAAAAATTGTATAGATAACATCATAATGTAACTACCTCATATTTGATTTTCTTATCATTGGTACTATTAAGTAAATCGTGAATGGTAGTACCGATATTTTGGGCTTGATTCTTACCCGTCTCGCAGGCCCACACAATTAATACTATTTGAAAAATATTATATGTCAGAGATGTTACAAGCACATCAAAAAAGTGCCAATCCAATCCGATAAGTATTCCATTTTGCCAACGTATTGTGTAGGAATACAATTCGAAGGTGACAATTAAAAAAGACATGACTAAAGCAGCAAGGAGTTGCAGATTGAAGATTATATTCAGCATTTGTACCGCGTTGCAAATCATTAGATGTTGCTTTTTCAAAATTCTAAGTTCTATTAGCAAAAATTGATTTCTCTGCGTGTGGCATATTACATTGGAGACACGTGGCTTCATATCATTTATTACAATCTTTTGCATATGAACCAGATTGTCATCGATTCTCTTAAAACATGCTTTTAATATACAAACACAATTTATATATAACATAATTATTTGTAATACCGACAGGCCAAAATATATTGTAGATATTTCAATCAGGATAGTGAAAAACTTGTCTTCTAACTCCAGTTTAGACAAAATTATAGTTAATTGCACAACTCTAATGATATTACTCAATATATCCTTAACGTGGATCAATCTGGACAGTTTTTGATACGATTTCGAGTGTAATTTCGAAATCTTTTCGAAGAAACCTCCATTATTGTCTGTAGCAGGCGCATTCGCGGACCACTCAGAAAATGTGTGATAATCACTATAAAACTGGTGAGAACATAGTATATAACAGCGTGAATAATCCAAATCAGATTTCTATTTAGTTTTGATTTAATAATATTGTCAATGAATACAAGGTTTATAACACACAAAATACAGATAATAATGGTTGATAGGATATAATACGATTTCGAAAACTCGAAAGTCGAAATGTTGAACTTGTACGGAAATATTCCCAGAATTCGACTACAGATGAAACAGGGGTACATTAAAGAACGAAAATCTGTTGCATAACACAACCATCTTTTGTGCCATCGCATTTTGATTTTCGCGATTATCCTTAACATTTCTAACACGATTATAAAAATTTATAGTGGATCATAACATTTTATATCAGATATACAGCATTAATCATATGCACTTTAGTATTAAAGTAGATGCGATTGTGAATGTTTTTTGTTTTTAAGTATATAAGTTTTAAGTTGGTTTCTTCCTAAGAAGAATGAAATGATATAGTTTTTGATCTATACTCGATGAATTTAAATTTGGAACTGCGAGCAAATACTGCAAACAAACAAAACTAAAGAAACTATTTGTTAGCTGTAAAGTAACCATGGCGTTTTCGATCGGCTCTTACTACTCTTGGAATAGATTAGAATACAAATGATATGTAATTCTTACAACATATAACTCAATAAACTGAAAGTTATTACTTATTGCAATAATGGGCTAACCTGGACTTGCGTTACTGGAAATATATGAATTGCAAGCTTTACTATTTGTTCTCAAATAAGGTTCTTTTTTTAAATGTAGATTAATTCACTGTTACAGTAAGCCCTTCAATCATTATATACTATATGGAATATAAACACTGCAATTTTTATTAAAATGACTTATTATTATTAGTATTATAGATCCATATATTGAAGTTTTTGAATCAATTATTTTGAACATATTATGATGACTTTATTAGATACTTTTTAAACATCAAAATTTAATTGTGAAATTTAGGAATTTAGCAGTGCTTTCAAGTCCTCTAAAATTTTCGGCACGCAATCCAAATGACTACAAATATGGTATATATATATATATATACATGTACGGTCTAAAATAATATTCTTATTGTATATACTAGAATAATTTCTGTTACTATTTTTAATATGCTCTTATTTTAGGAAAAAATGGGTTCTGAATTCGATCACACAAGTGAAACAGAAATGCCGCTGAATGAAATGTGGAACAGCAGAAGGATATTCATGGATGATCAGCGGAACGAGTTAGTAAAGGTGTTTGAGGAAACTCCATACCCGAAAAGAAATAAATTGGAAACACTTGCTCAGAGAATGGGAGTGTTATTCGACAGTGTTAGAAAATGGTTCCAGAGTACTAGAACATATAATCCAAACAAACCTATGCCTTCATTGTCGTATGATCATTACGTATGATTATTTTGCT
>NW_017259448.1:6304-21139 GCF_001594045.1 Atta colombica
TATATATATATATATATATATAGAGGAAAGCCCCCTATTATGAGATAGCGGCGTTTTCATTAAACTAATAAACGCTATCTGTTGGTTCCACCATGAATTTATTGTTTTTTAAATTGAAAATTATTTAGGAAAAACTTCTTTTATTAGATCGTGCCGGTAATTATTGCAAAAAAAGATTTTAGAATTTGGATGTTTTTAAGTTTCGTTGAGGTGAGCTTTTAAACCTTGTTTATTGTTTAATAAGTAAATATTTGGCAATAAATTCTTCATGTAGCGATAGTAAGATCGTATTAATAGAAAAATACGTCATATGTTAAATTGCTTAATTACTGAAGTTAGATTTGATGATCGTAAAACCGGTAAGGTGTGAAAATAATATGAAATACCCAGCGCATTTCTGAAATAACCTATGTCATAGTGAAAATCATTGCTAAAGTATAAATGTTATTGTACAATAATAAGAAAGACTCGTAATAAAAGAAGCATGATAAACATCGAATGCCTGTTTCTGCGATGCTTCTAACGATGGTTCTAACTATCTGAAGACGAGTCGGCTACAATGCATCGCATACTCATTTTGCACATATACTGGCTGTGTTTATTTGTAGTTTAGAAACATTAAATAAAGTTTTTTAATTGCAGTACTGATGTACTTGCGTTTTATTATATCAATTATTTACATCAATTTCTCGACATTTCATATTAGGAGCACAATTTTTTGACTTTGCGATTTGAACACTTTTTACATTTCTTTAATTTATAAAAAAAAATAAAATTTGAATTAAATTTTACATAATATATTATTATCTAATAATATATCTTAAAGCTTATTAAATTCCCTTTAAAATGACCTATTATTATTTTTTATTCTATCCATAGATTTCTAGTATTTACCCAAAATAAACTTGGTATTTTATATGAGCCTTTCCTCTATGTACATACATGTATATAATATTTCATATTATTTAAGCATCGAAGATCAAGCTTCGATTATTGTAGTCGTTTAATTACTATTTTTTATCGATTGTATTCTCACATGTACTGTGTAAGATTATTGTTTTTTAAACAATTACATGTACGAACATAATATATTATTGACGAAAAATTTTTATAAAAATATAAGACATTGCATATTATATTTTATTAACAATAACGAAATATATATTTAATAACACTTTTACCTCGCTTTATATATCTCTGTAATTAGATTGAGTAACATTGACTGCTGTTTTTCTGTCGCAAGAATGCGACATGTTTAAAAATTGTATTGTGATTATTAAATACGTAGTAATTTTCCCCATTATCTGAACATTAAACGGTAAATATAAATAATAGATATTTTAATAATTAAAATAAATAAATGATCACTTACTGTTGTAAGAAGCGTCGTATCTATAGAAACCTTTTGCCAAAAATGTATTTTTATGATGTAATATTTGTAAAGAAAATAGTTGCAACTGTAACATTAGGTCGCAAAATAATTAAATATAGGAATAAAGAAATTAAATTGAAATTATAATTAATTACAATTATACTTCAATAAATTTAATCGTGTCGGTATAAAAAATAAATAATGTATAGATAAAACAATCTTCTTTTCTTTACTTCGTTCTGCTCATCTTTGATATTGTTAAGTAGATCGTGAATAGTGCTGATCTCTTGCGCTTGATTCTTGCCAGTCTCACAGGCCCATACAAGTAGCATCATTTTTATAACATGTAATATGTTATTGGTGAGTAAAATATGTGAAGAAAATGCATATCAAAACTAATAAATACTCCACATCTTGCCAGCGCATTACATCAGAGTAAATATCAAAAGTGATATTAAAGAATGTAACTGTAATAGCAAGGAGTTGCAAACCGAAGATTGTGTTCAGCATTTGTACTGTGTCACTAACCCTCAAGTGCCACTTTTTTTGGGCTTAAACTTAAGTTTTAATAAGATTTGATTTCTTTGTATGTGATAAATCAATCCGGGAACACACAATTTTGTATCATTTACCACTAATCTCTGCATGTGAGGCAAATTGTCATAAATATTTTTGAAACAGGCTTTTAAAACACAATTTACATACAACATAAGTATCTCAAATATCAGCATGTAGAGATACAATGCGGACATAAACTAAGATGGTGAAAATGATGTTCTGTTTAAATACTTTTATGTTATAAATGCTTTCTTGCAGGAAAAAAAGGATTGTACTGAAAATATCTTTGGCGTGAATTAATCTGGACATTTTCTGGAATGACTTCGAGGAAAGTTTCTGAGAGATTTCTGACACTAACTGTAGCAAACGCATTTGCAGACCACTTAAGACTAGCGTGATGATTATTATAAAATAGTTTAACACTAAATAGTTAATATTTGAAATTCCTGTGATTATTTCTTCAAAATTTTGTGTTGAAATAGAGATCACAGTATGATAAATGAGTATTAATAACACAGCAAACACGATGATAGCACGATGTAGTATAGTTTTGAAAATTCGAAAGTCGAAGCGTTTATCTTGTACGGAAATATTCCACAAATGCGGCAAATGGTGAAGCAGGGATACATTAAGGATTGAAAATCCATGGCGTGAAACAACCATTGCCTTTTCCGCATTGTATCGTTGAATATTCGAATACGATTAGCAAAAATTTATAGAGAATAACAATCTATATTATGAACTACAACCTGTATTTTATTATAAACACTTTAACATATAAACATAATTATTAAAATTTCTTTTCTAAATGTAATCTTCAAGTTTGTATATTCAGAATCAGTATGTAAATTGAATTAGTCTATATACTATCTCGACGAATTTAAGTTTAAAACTGATAATAAACGTTGCGTCATGTAGAATAAAATAGCTAAAGGAATTATTTGTTAGTCATGAAGTAACCATGGAGATTCTTCGATATCAGCAATTAGATCTCCGAAGATGGATTACAGCAAATGCTGCGAAAGTGTTATAACATATTTATATGATATGTGCTTGATATATTTGTATGAGATACAAAATCAAGACTTGCCATATCTACTTGAATCAATAACTTAAAGACATCTACTAATAATGGATTGGTTAATAATGGACAATAAAGTTTTATTAAAACACATTATTTATATTATATTAAGAGAAAGAGTTGGCGTCTTTATTTCAGAATACATGTAACAAATGTTGAAAAACAGAATTATAATTATATATTACATACAAGAATCATATTTAGCTTTGTGAAAAGCTAATATTTGAAGAATGATTTGAATAATTTTTCATTGAATATTCTAGGGAAACAAATTTTATAAAAAATTATAAAATTAAGCAATCTTTCATCTAAAATCACGATTTTCTCGAAAGAAAAACGCGAAGCTGTAATCTACTGTTTTACAAGGATTATTTTTTGGGGTTCCAGAATAATTACGCAAAAGCTGATTAAAACCCGTGAAATATATGTATAAGTCTCTCCGTGTAAGTAATAAAAGTAACAATTCTACACAGTTAGAGTTGGATCTTAACAATTAATGCTTAAATATTTTAGTATGAATTTTATATACATATTCAATTCTGCAAATTATGTGTCGAAATAATTTTTAGTCTTAAACACAACAAAATTTAGTCTCAAAAATAATAAAATTTTTTTTATGTAAAACTATTACGAACTATTACATACTGTATATCCACTCATAAGTTGAATTGATAACATAAGATAAACGAAGAATTTTTTAAAAATATAAAACATTATATAATATCTTATCAATAAAGATAAAACACAATAATTCGAATATTTAAAAACATTTTTGTCTTCCTTTATGTATCCTTGTAATTAGATTATGTAATATTGACAGTTGTTTTTCTATCACAAGAATGCGACATGTATAAAAATTGTACTAAGATTAGTAAGTATGTGGTAATATTCCCCACTATCTACAATCAAACAATTTGTATCTAATACATATTTTAATATTTGTAACAAATAATTGATAATTTACTGTTGCAAGAAGCTTCGCATCTATAGTGAAAATTTTCACTGAAAATGTATTTTTACAGTGTAATATTTGTAAAGAAAATTATTGCAATGATTAGAAAGCAATCAAATTAAGCACAAGGAAGAAAACATGAAATTAAAAATGTAACAATGCTTCAGTAGATTTGATGATTAAAAAGATTGCATTAGCATACAACATAATTTCAAAAATATATATAAATAGATAAAGTTATATCGTTACCTCACATTTGATTTTCTCATTATTGATACAGTTAAATATATCGTGAATGGTAGTAATGGTAACCCCAAATTTTTTGGGCTTGATTCTTACAGACCCTCTTACACACACACAATTAGTGTTTTTAAAATGTTAAAATTATTTTTAAAATGTTAAAATTATTTTTAAAATGTTATATATCAGGGATGTTAAAAGAACATCAAGAAAGTATGAATTCAATTCCAAAAATACTTCATTTTATCAACGCACTGTATAGAAGTACAAATCAAAAGTGACCATTAAGGAAGACACGACTATAATAGCAAGAAGTTGCAGGCTGAAGAACATATTCAGCATTTGCACTGCGTCGCTAATTATTAGATGTTGCTTCTTCAAAAAATTCTGAGTTCTATTAAAAATTGATTTCTCTGCGTGTGCCACAGACTGGAGACTCATGGCTTCATTTATTAGAAATTTTTGCATGTTCATCAAATTGTCATTGATTCTCTTAAAATGCTTTTAATATACAAACATAGTTTACATACAACATAATTAATTATAACTGGTGATAATATAGTGTATAACCGAGTGAATATTCCAAATTACATCTTCAAAATCTATTTTTGATTTAATAACACTGTAAATGAGTGTAATAAAGTTCATAATACAATATACACAGGTAATGACGATTGACAGGATATAATACGGTTTCGAAATCTCGAAAGTTGAAGCATTGAACTTGTATGGAAATAGTGCGAGAATGCGACTACAGATAAAACTTACATTAGGGATACATTAGGGATTGAAAATCCGTTGCGTTACACAAGCATCTTTTCTGTATTTTGAATTTCGCAATTATCCTTGACTTTTCAAATTGAACACGATTAGAAAAATTTATAAGAGAATGTAATAATATGAATCAGACATACAGCATTATTATTTATGCCTTTTAGCATTAAAATAGATGCGAATGCGAAAATTTTTTTTTTTATGTTCTTTTAAGTCGATCTCTTATAATAAGAAATATATGATCTAATATAAGTTTTTTCGTCTTATCTATACTCGATAAATTTCAATTTGGAATTGTGAGAAATGCTGCGCGCAGCAAAGAAACAAAACTTGTTAATCGTAAAGTGACGTTTTTCAGTCAGCACTTATCACTCTTGGAATGGATTAGTATGATAAATGATGACAAATGATATTTAATTTTTATAATATATTATTCAACAAACTGATGAAGTTTTATTACAATAATGAGCCAATCCACAACCGAATGAGTGATGCCGAAAATGTAAGAATGGCCCTATTTGTTTCAAAGACTTTTTTTTTAATGTGAGCTCACTGTTACAATTTCTTCAATCATTATATGTGCTCATAGACACTGTAATATCTGCATAAATCATAACTTTTAAGTGTCATCCATTAGGTAAATCTATAATAGGATTTTAAGGTATTGGTCACTTTATAATAGGATCCCAAATTTTTATTAAAATGACTGTTACAAGCAATTGAAATTTTTAAATCGATTACATATACGAACATTATTGACAAAAAAACTTCTATAAAAATATAAGATAATTGCATATTTTGTATTTTATTAACAATGACAAAACAGAGTTTTTTATATATTTAAAAATATTTTTATCTTTATGTAAAAATTGTATTAAGATTAGTAAGTACATGGTAATATTCCCCACTATCTAAAAGTAAAATAATTTATATATTTCATTATTTATAACAAATAGTTTATTACTTACTGCTGCAAGAAGAGTCGCATCTATTCAAACCTTTGAATGAAAATGTGTTTTTGCGATGTAATATTTGTAAAGAAAACAGTTGCAACTGTAATGTTAAAAAGTTATGTTAATAGTTAAATGTTAGAAAGAAATAATTAAATAATTAAATAGAAGAAAGAAAATATAAAATTGGAAAACGTAGCTATATACTTCAATAAATTTGATGTTTAAAGAGATTGTGTTAGCATATAACGTAATTTCTAAAAAATATGTAACGTTTTAAAGTTATTACCTCGTATTTAATTTGCTCATCATTGGTACTATTAAGTAAATCGTAAATGGTAGTACCGATTTTTTGGGCTTGATTCTTACCCGTCTCGCAGGCCCATACAATTAGTATTATTTTAAAAATGTTATATATTAGGAATATTAGAAACACATCAAGAAAATGCCAATCCATCCCAATAAATACTCCATTTTGCCAACGCATTGTATAGAGATACAATTCAAAAGTGATAATAAAAAAGGACATGACTACAGTAAAGAGTGATAGACAAAAGATCATAGTCAATATTTTCACTGCGTTGCTAATCATTAGATGTTGCTTCTTCAAAATTTCAATTTCTTTCAGCAAAAATTGATTTCTCTGTGTATGCAATATCACATTGGAGGCATGTGTCTTCATATCATTACAAACTTTTGTATGTGCATCAGATTGTCATTAATTCTCTTAAAGCATACTTTTAATATACATAATTTATGTACAACATAATTATTTGTAACATTAACAGGGCGAAGTATATTATAGATATCCCAATCAAAATAGTGAAAAAAATTGTCTTGATCCTCCAGTACTTTAGGCAATTTTATGACTAATGCACAATTCTGATGATATTACTCAATATATCTTTAACATGGATCTGGACAGTTTTTGGTACGATTGTGAGGATAATTTCGAAGAGATTATTGTCTCTATTATTGTCTGTAGCAAGCATATTCGTGGACTACTCAGGAAATGCGTGATGATCATTATAAAACTGGTAAAAATGTAGAATTATATACTACAATATAACAGCGTGAATGTCCCAAATACCTCTCCAAAATTTATTTTCGATTTAATAATACTGTAAATGATTGCAAAATTTATAATAGTATAGACGCAGATAATGACAGAATATAATATGATTTCGAAATCTCGAAGGTCAAAATATTGAGCTTGTATGGAAATAATTCGAGAATACGATTCTAAGTGAAACAGGGATACATTAAGGATTGAAAGTCCGTGGCGTGAAACAACTGTTGCTTTTTCCATTTTGCTCTTGATATATCGGATTTTCAAATATGATTATCAAAAATTTAAAGAGAATAACAGTCCATATCATGAATTACAGCTTATATTATATAGACTAAAAAAATATAAACATGACATTACTAAAGTTTCTTTTCTAAATGTAATCTTCAAGTTTGTGTGTTCATAACAAGTATGTAAACTGATTTAGTCTATGTACTCTCTTGACGAATTTAAGTTTAAGACTACGATCAAACACTGCGTCATGTAGAAAAACATAGTTAAAGGAATTATTTGTTAATCATGAAATAACCATGGTGTTCTTCGATATCAGCAATTATATCTCCAAAGATGGATTGCAGCAAATGCTGCGTAAGTGATATAATATACTTGAATTATATGTGCACATGATGTATTTGTATGATATATAAAGTATAGACTTGTCATATCCACTTGAATCAATGACTCAAAGACATCCATTAATAATGGTTGATTAATAATGGAGATTAAATTTCTATTAAAATACATTATTAAGAAAAAGAATGGCATTTTTATTTCAGTATATGCGTAACAAATGTTGTATTGAAAAACAAAAAATTATAATTACAAGATTATTTAGCTTTGTGTAAAGCCTAATAGTTGAAGAATGATGTGAATAATTTTTTTCTTGAATACTATTGAATTAAATTTCATTAAAAATTATAAATTCAACAATCCGTCATCATGACCTAAAATCACGATTTTCTCGAAAAATACACGATGGTGTAATCTACGGCTTTACAAGGATTATTTTTTGGGATCCCAAAATAATCACACAAAAGCTGATGAAAATGAAATACACATGTGATTCCCTTCTTGTAAGTAACAAAAATTTAGGATATGAGTTAGATTTTAACAATTAGCACTTAAATTTTTTGATATAAATTATATATATATATATATATATATGTCTATTTCTGCAAACTATGTGCCAAAATACTTTTTAGTCTTAAACACAATAAAATTTATTCTTAAATATAATAAAATTTTATTCATGTAAAATTATTACGAACTATTATATACCATATATTCACTTATAAGTTGAATTTATAAAAATATAAGTCACTGTGTATTCTATTTTATTAACAATGACAAAATAGAGTATCTTGTATGTATTGGATCTTAGTGTTTAAATATTTCAGTGTGAATTTTATACACTGAAAAGAAAATTTGCTAAATCTGAATAAATATTTCTTTGAATAATTCCAAGTAAACATTTATTTAGAGTAAATAAATTTACTCAGTGAAAGAAAATGATGACTAAATAAAATTAATGATTCTTGTATCAAATAAATATATTCACACTACAATATTTAGTAAACTTCTATTTAAATTCTATTAAAATTGTTCAAAAAAATATTTACTTAAGCTTGGTTTTTAATTTCTGTATACATATATATATATATGTATATATATTATCCAATTTTGCAAACGGCATGCTGAAATGATTTTTAATTTTAAACATAATAAAATTTAGTCTTAAAAACAATAAAATTTTTTTATATAAATCTATTACGTACTGTTATATATTATATATTCATTTATAAGTTGAATTGATTACGTAAATGAAAAATTTCTATTCTAAAAACATAAAACATTCTATAATATTATACTTTATTATTAAAGATAAAATACAGTATTTTATATATTTAAAAATATTTTTAATCTCACTTTATATATCCTTTTAATTAGATTGTGTAATATTGACCGCAGTTTTTCTATCGCAAGAATGCGACATGTTTAAAAATTGTATCATGATTAATAAATATGTGGTAATATTTCCCATTATCTAAAAGTGAAACAAAAATTTATATATTCTAATATTTATAACAATAATAGTTAATTACTTACTGTTGCAAGAAGCTTCGCATCTATAGTCAAACATTTTATCGAAAATGTATTTTTACGATGTAATATTTGTAAAGAAAATAGCTGCAACTGTAATGTAAAATCGCAAAATAATGAAATATAAGAATAAAGAATTACCCTTACAGCACGAAATATTATAACAATATTATTTTGAAAAATTATAATAAAACTTATATAACATGGCTGCAATATTGTAGCAATATTCCTCCGCAAAAATAAAATACTACTATAACATTATGCAATATTTCAATAATTACTCTAATTCTATTAATTATTAATATATTATTATTTAGCAATATATTCCAAAATAAAGTTATGATACAATAAAATTATGATAAAGTTATGATAAAAAAATATTCGCGGATCTATAAAGCACATCCAAAGCTATGTTTCGATTTCCGACTTGGTGCCCAGGTATTATTCCATCCTTGTTATTTAACGAAACGAAGATGATATGACCCAGAAAACACGGATAGGAATTCGAACGCACCTCAAAAAAATTAAGAATCTTTAGGAGACTCGCTAACTCGATTTACGTATTTCCCCCTGGACATTTTCCTCTTACGAGAAGCATATTCCTTTAGTGGCGGGACCACGTACTTATTTATTAAATTATAATAATAATGTATTGCAATAATATAATAATATATATTGCAATATTTCCAATAAAATATTATAATTTCAATATTGTGGTAATATTGCTGTAATTTTTGTAATATTGCACTCTATTGAAATACTGCAATATTGTTGCAATATTTCATGCTATAAAGGTAAATTACAATTAAAATTAATCACAATTATCCTTCAATAAATACAGTAAAATCGTGTCTATATAAAATAAATAATATATGGATAAAACAATCTCCTTTTCTCATCTTTACCTCGTTTTTTATGTGCTCATCTTTGATATTATTAAGTAGCTCGTGAACTGTAGTGCTGATCTCTTGCGCTTGATTCTTGCCAGTCTCACAGACCCACACAAGTAGCGTTATTTTTACAACATAATATACTATTGACGATGAAAATATATGAAGAAAGTGCATATCAAAATTAATGAATACTCCATCTTGCCAGTGCACTACACTAGAGTAAATATCAAAAGTAATATTAATAAAGGATGTAACTATAGTACCAAGGAGTTGCAAACCGAAGATTGTATTTAGCATTTGCACTGTGTCACTAATCCTCAGATGCCATTTCTTTAGGGCCTTCAGTTTTAATAATAAAGTTTGATTTCTTTGATAGATCAAGCCGGGAATACATGATTTTATATCATTTACCATTAGTCTCTGCATATGTGCCAGATTGTCATTAATACTTTTGAAACAAGCTTTTAATACACAAACACAATTTATGTATATCATAATTATCTCAAATGTTAGTATGAAGAAATACAATGAGATCATTCCAGAGAAGATGGTGAAATAGTCCAGTTGAATAATGTGTGTTGTTACTTTATAAGCAAGACTGTATGTTTGTATGATTAAGAAGATTATACCGAAGATGTCTTTGGCGTGGATTAATCTGGACAGTTTCTGATACGAGACTCCGAGGACAGTTCTTGAGAGACTTTTGATATAGTCTGTAGCAAACGCATTTGCGGACCGCTTAGGACGAACGTGATGATTGTTATTAACCAGTTTAACATGAAAAAAGTGGAACCTGAAATTCCTGTGATTACTTTTTCAAAGTTTTGTATTGAAATAACGATCATAATATTATAAATGTATGTTAACACTGCAACACAGCAAAAACAGCCAATCATGATCGACACAATGTAGTGTGGTTTTGTAATTTCGAAGGTCGAAGCGTTGATTTTATATGGAAACATTCCAAAAATGCGGCAAATGGTGAAACAGGGATACATTAAAGATTGAAAGTCCATGGCGTGAAATAACCGTTGCCTTTTCCACATTTTGCTCTTGATATCATCAAATTTTCGAATATGATTAGCGAAAATTTATAAAGAATGACAATCTATATAATGAACTACAGTCTATATTATATACACTTTAACAATATAAATGATTACTAAAGTTGTTTTTTTAATGTAATCTTCAAGTTTATACCGTAATAAGTATGCAAACTGATTTAGTCTTCACATATCATCTCGACGAATTTAAATTTAATACTGCGATCAAATCCTCATGTAGAAAGACAGAGCTAAAGGAATCATTTGTTAGTTCTGTAGTTACCATGACGTTCTTCGATATCATGAAATATATCTTTGAAAATAGATTATAGTAAATGCTGTGTAAGTGTTATAACGTACTTAAATTATGCATATAGACTTGCTATATCCATTTGAATCAATAATTTAAAGAGATCTATTAATAATGGTTAATTAATAATGGACATTAACGTTCTATTAAAATACATTATTTATGTGAATAGAAGCAATGGCATCTTTATTTGTATATGTGTAACAAATGTTATATTAAAAAATAGAATTATCTAGAGACACTGGCAGTATTTGGTAGTATCTCGGCGCTAAGCTATGGCGCGAGACATAATATTTACAATAGCTGTATTTAGCTTTCCGAAAAGTCTAATAGTTGAAGAATGATTTGAATAATTTTTTATTGCATACTATGGAAACAAATTTTAAAAATTTTATTATAAATTATGTACAAAAGAATTTATTAAAATTATTGGAAACTAATTATAAATAATAAACTAATTATAAATAATAAAACTTGCAAAGACTTAAAAATATTTTTTGTGCATCCTACAATTAGGATGAATCTGCATTTGTCTACATAATTCCGAAATTAATTTTATTATTAATTTTGTTATTAACAGGTATAATTTTATGTTACAGAAATTCTAAGTTATTCAATATTTATATTACAATCAATAAAGGCATAGCTTCAGAGAATTATTATTGTAATAATGTGATAATAATAAACCACTATAATATTATTTCAAGAAATTTTATTTAACTATTGATAAATAATAGTAATGGAATCTTTAACAAAAAATGTTTAAACTAATTTAAAAAATTTTCATAAACTGTTAAATGAACTTTAATATGATTACAACTTATATTACAACTTTTTGAAAACTAATCTATACTCTTATATTTATGAAAATAATTATAGTAAAATAGATACAAATTTGAAATGTTAGATAAAATAATATATCTTCTAAGAAGAGTTTTAAATTATAGTTTATCTTTATATATGTTTACAGAATAAATAAAATTGTAAATTGTACGAATATTAATATTTATTTAATATTTAATTTACATATTTTATTACAAAAATAAAGAGCAACAATTACATATCATATAATATATTTATTACAGAATAATTTATATATCAATATTTGTGATATATTATTTTATTATATTATACATTCTCTTATGTGTGTATTTAAACTTTACATCCAATTCAATCCAATTCAATGTTAACATACATTAATACATGGAATAAGATTTTCAAAATATTTCTATTCTGTGCATATATAAGTATGTATTTACATGTATTTACATGTATTTAAATGCAAATATAAAACATTAAAAGGTTATTTATATAAAAAGTAATTTATTATATAATAACCAATTTTTTAATAAGATAATATACATTTCATTGTTTATTTCTTCTTCTACAGTACTAGCTTTACAGCTACAGTAGTAGCTTTCAATTTAGTAGTAACTTCCATAATATTATTTGCAAGAATCATCTCCTTTTTGCATGAAACAGACTTAAATTGAAATATTATCATCACGTACATGGTGATTATCTAAAAGAAAAAAATTTTAAATAATCTATATACCTTATAAATCTATATACCTTATAAAAGTTATTAATTTTTAAAATAAGTTATTAATTAATAAAAAATGTGACAATTCACTCACCCGAGCGAGAAGTTTTGTGTCTATAGCGAGACCTTTCGCGGAAAATGTATTATTACAATGAAGTATTTGCAAGGAAAATTGTTTTAATTGCAATCGTAAAATAGTAAAATATAGAATTGAAAAATGTAATAAATTTAACAGATGTAATATCAGAAACTGCTTTGATATCTGATATATGAGTCACATTAAGACAACATAAAGGTCATATAAAACTTCAATATTTTATTATACTACCTCATCTTTAATTTGTTCATCAGTAGCATTAAATGCATCATAAATGGAAGTGTTGATTTGTTGAGCTTGATTTTTACCCGATTTAATAATTTCTCACAAGCCCACACTATTAATATTATTTTTATAAAAAGGTATGCTATGTATAATAGAAAAAACACGTCAACTAAAGTATCCACTGACAATAAATATTTCCTGTACAATATGTAGTGATAAAATCAAAGAGGTTTGAGAAAAGGTTATAACTGTTGTAGCAAGAAGTTGCAAACTAAAGATCATGTTCAACATTTGTACTGCGTTGCTGACCATTAGATGTTGTTTTTTCAGGATCTTGAGCTCCATGATCAAGAATAGATTTTTCTGCTTGTAATAGATCGGTCTAAGAAAATGTGACTCATTGTTTGTGGCTATGAATTTTTACATGTTTGCCAGATTGTCATTGATTCCTTTAAATGTTTTTAATATACAATGTTTTATATACATGTAATATACATGTTTTTAATATACAAACGCAATTTATATACAACATATCCATTTGATGTATAAATAGATGAGCATAATTTTGAAATAAGATAGTTTCTTCCAGTTTGGAAGCATGTATCAATACAATCCAAGAAAACCGATGAGTGAATTATCCTTAGTGTGAATTAATCTAGATAGCTTCTGATATGATTTTGATACTTTAATATAGTCTGGAGCAAGCGTGTTCGCGATTAAAATTATCGAGATGATCATTATAAAATCGCCAAGTACTAAAGCGCAGTACTTAATAAGATATACAGGGAAATCGTTTATATAACTAGGAATATTATATAACATTATCAATACGTAAATATTATAAAAGCAGATAGCGACAATCGAATATAATATAGTTTTTTAGAAATTTCGAAAGTCGAAGCATTAATCTTATGTGGACGTATTCCAAGAATATGACATAAAGTGAAGCAAGGATACATCAGGGATTGAAAGTCTTTGGCGTTAAACAATCGCCATTCTTCCTTTTTTCGTTTGTTTTTAGGTTCTTCACGAAAATTTGTTGATAAATTCAACATATTTAATGATGTCACAAAAAAAGACAAAAAATCCAATTGTAGACAGCAATCTATAAATTATTAATATATATAATTATCAATATATTTTGGTATTAATATAAATGCAGTAGAGAGAGCTTCTTTTCTAAATATAATTTTTACTTTTTGTTTATACGTGAGTAAAGCGATATTAACTCTGTTGATGTACACTGTATGAATTTAATTTCTAAACTGTGAATAATTGTCTCCTGTAGTGACACAAGATAATCAAGAAATTTTGTTAATATAACCATGGCATTTTTCGATTGACAATTATTATTTTTGAAAATGAATATGCAATTGCTATGACATGCAACAATATTTGTCAAATCATTTATGTACATGAAACGGCAGTAATCCTGCGCAGTAATCCCTGTGGATTGATAGCTTTCAGAAATGCATTTATAACTTCTTTTCTAATGATTGTTTTGAAAGCCTATATTTACATTTTGCATAAAATGTTTGACATCTTTATATTACATATAACTTAATTTGTTTTTTCTTGGTAGTTTGTTATATATGTATATATATAATATAATATGTATATATATATAT
>NW_017259448.1:21239-64492 GCF_001594045.1 Atta colombica
TTTTTATAAGTTTATATACATATGTATATACATATGTTGGGTTGGAGGAAATGTTCTACGGATTTTTTTAGCTTAAAATTATGTACAGAATATATTCGTTGCGAAATTTTTGATTACCTGAAAGCTTAAAATTTTCCCTAAAAATTTGTTTTCAAAAAATGTTCCTACGATTTTTTGTTAGTGAGTTATAGGCGTTAAACAAAAAAGCTTTCTATCTTTGATTGCCCTTAACTCAAGGAACAAAAAAATTATAGAAACATTTTTAAAAAATGATTTTGTAGGAAAAGCTTTCACGATAGATAGTCGAAAATTTTCGAAAATTTTTTTTGAGTACATGAAAGACCCAAAATGAAAAGAAAATTTTTTATCTTTTTTAGTTTGTAATTTTTTTTATGTATAAAAATTACCATATTCACAGAAACTCAAAAAATATAGCAACTTTTCGAAAATAGAGATTTCAAGCTTTAACTCTTTTTTTAAATTTAAATTTCGTTCATTTTTAAGATTTTGTATATATATATATATATAATTTTGAACTGAAAAAAATTTTTTTCTTTGATCCAATATATAACTTTACAAATTAATTTTTTTAATTATTTTGATCAACTAGCAATTATATTCAAGTATTTAAGAATTTAAATAGTATTTTTCATAAATATATACATTATGACTTAAATTGCATTTAAATAAATTGTATCGCGCTTGATAACCTGGATATTGATTAAATAGAATTCCCTTGCGTGAATCGATAAATAAGCCAAATATGATAAGAACTAAAAGAAAAAATCGATTTTAATCCTGCGAATTGTTGAAAAAAGTTATAAAATAAAATAATAAGGTTTTGTTATTGTAAAATGCTTATCAATATTGTACATTCATATATTGGATGTACATACAAGAGTTTGTTATATTTATTATATATATTACATAAAAACATTTATTGAAAAATACAAAATATTGCCTTATAATGATTTTAATAGTGATGAAACTTATATTTTTTAATATTTAAATTACTTTTTTATCTGATTACATACTTTTTTTAATTAGATTGTGTAATATTAATTGCTGTCTTTTCATCGCAAAAATGAGACGTGTTTAAAAATTGTATTAAGATTATTAGGTACGTAGTAATATTACTATCTAAAAATAAAAAATGTAAGCAATAAACATTTTATTAAAACAAATAATTATAAGTAGTTACTATTGCGAGAAGAGTAACATCCACAGTCAGATCTTTTGTCGAAAATATATTTTTGCAATACAATATTTGTACAAAAAACAGCAACTGCAATATCAAATTTCCAAATAATTAAATGTAAGAAATAATAGAATATAATTATACTTTTAAACTAATTAAAGATCATAATTATACTCAAATTTAGATTTAGATTAGACTTATATTCAGATTTTATTGTGTTAATATAGAATTATATTTTTATTATAATATATTATATTATAATTATATTTTCAAAATAATATATAAATAATATAATCTTATTTTCGTATTTCTTTTCCTCATTTTTTATTTGTTCATCATTGTTAAGTAAATACTACTGTTAAGTAAATTATGAACAGTAGTGCTGATCTCTTGCATGATTTTCTCATGGGCATGATTTTTATTAGTCTCGCAAACCCATATCAATAACGTTATTTTTATAATGTAATCAATAATATCTTATTGATGTAAAAAGTGCGAAAATGAACTACTTATCAATGTTAATTAATATCCCATCCTGCCAATGTACTGCAGAATAAATTTTGAAAATGATAATAGAAAAAGTTGTGATTATAATAGCAAGAAATTGCAAACTGAAGATTACATTCAACATTTGCGTTCTATCGCTAATCATCAGATGTTGCTTTTTCAAGATTTTATCAATTTCATTGATTTTTCAAGTTCTATCAATAAAAATTGATTTCTCTGCATTTGACAGATCAACGTTGATACACGTGGCTTAACTATGATTTTTTGCAAATGTGCCATTCTCATCAATTTTCTTGAAACAGGCCTTCAAAATACATACACAATTTATATATAGTATATTTATCTCGAACTCCAGAAGAATTTGATATAAAATGAACATCATGCACAGGATAGATGTAGAGTTTTTATTTATTCAAATATTTAATATTTAATAGTTAATTCATTTCTATTGCTGACAAATCCAATATGGCCTGAACAAACGCATTCGTGAAACCAGTTACAACTGCTACGAAATTAGCGAGCATATAATAACTATTACGCTCGAGAATCTTGAATATGCTTATTATCATCTTTCTAGAAATGTGAATCTCATACAATATTACTATCAACTCTCAAATTTACAACAATGCAACTTGCAATATTACAACAAAGATAATAAGGTTCATAGAATGAAAAGTGGTTTATAAATTTCGAAAGTTGAAATGTCGATTCTATATGGAAATATTCCGAGGATGCGACAGAATTAGGTGAAGTAAGACTACATTAAGGATTCAAAGTTTGTAATAATTGTCATCGTTTCCGTATTTTATCCTTGGTCCATTTGTGGAATTTTGACGAAGAGTTGAACATTTTCATTATGGAGAAATCTATCTTCAATCTAAGCCATTGACGTACAATTTAAAAATTAATCCTATTATCAATACACTAAGTTATTAATTATTTCAGTTATTAATATCTTTTATCAATAATACGAATGTGATCTGCAAATACTTCTTTTATATATTTATATATATATATATGTATATATATATTTAATTTTATTTTTCTAACAACATATACGTTGTATACCGATATATCTCTTTGTTGTTAATTTACATTTGGTGAGTTTAAATTTAAGATTGAGAACACAGATAGTGCATCGAGAAGCGAAACCAAATTGAATGAGTTTGTTAGTTGTTAAGTAACCATGATGCTCTTCAATCATTTATCACGTGAAGTACAGCATACATATTGTTACATAATATAATAATGTGTAATTATTGTGACACATCAGTAATATTTTGTATTTATATATATATACACGAAACAATAAATTCACAGTATACATTGATAGCTCATAAAGATTAATAATTTTAATAATGATTAAAATTTTATTCTCCACACACACACACGTATACAAATTTGGTACTTAAGATTTTTAATTTTTATATAGTTTATTATATCATGTTTAATGAGAAAATATTGTTAACATTTTTTTCTCGATCAAAATATTAGTTGTTAATATTTGAGTTTTATGCAACTAATTATAGTATATTGTTTTCGTGAATTTATTAAAATATTTTAAATTAAACTTAATTTATTTTATTAATTTATTTTATTTTTAATATTGTGTACTAAAGCATTAAATTACGCAATTGAAGTACAACATCGCATCGAAAAACATGTGTGACAAATGTAATGTTAATAAATTGAAACTATATATAGAATAATACAAGTTGCTATTGATAAAAATTAATCTAACTATTTATCTAAATTAAAATTAATCGACATATTATCTTTGATGAAATTCTTAACAGATCGTAATCTATAAATTACATGCAGGATGGCTAATTTTCTTTATTTTAGCAATAATAAAAAATATAATGACGAAAGACATCAATGTTATCACACTAATTTATCAATCGCATTACATTTTGATGAAATGTCCCTTAATCGTTAATCGTTAATAAATGAATTAAAGGTAAAGAAATATTCAATAAGTTGTTTTTGAAAATTAATTTTAATTATAAAGTTCATTTCAAAAATATGTTTTCACTTTTTTATCATATTCTGAGAAAAATAAAATTATAATAAATCTAAATTAATTTAAATATTAGACAGGATTAACCGAAGATATCGCTAACAAATTTTAAATTCAAGTTATTATATTAACATATTTCTTACAAACATATTTATTATATTTGACACTCGATACACATAAGCAAGTAAAATACATTCACACAGTAAAGATTTATTTTTACAATTAAATATTAACATATAAAATTTTGTTCTCTATATACACTTATTACTGTGTCTAATATTAAAACATATACAAAAGAACGTTTAAATATTTAAAAGAATATTTTTTTTATTTGATTTGATTATCTTTTTTTAATTAGATTGTTTATACAATATTGTTTGTAACCCTATTACAAACTTGATCAGCAATGAAAAATTGTATTAAAATTAATAGATATATAGTGATTTTACTCACTATCTAAAATTAAAATTATATATAAATAACCAATACACATTATTTAAAACAAATAATAATTCACTTACCCCGACGAGAAGTGTTGCATCTACTATAAGACCCTTAGCGGAAAATGTATTTTCCCGTTGCAATACTTGTAAGGAAAACAGCTGCAACTACAAAACATCAAATTAGATGATGATTAAATAACAAAATTAATTAATACATTAAGAAATAATTACTAACTACATAGATTTAATGTATAAAGTTTGACATACGAGATAACTTCAGAAAATGTACAAATCTAATTATTTTATTTACTTCATCTATGATTTGTTCGTCGTTAGTATCATTCAATATTTCATGAACGGTGGTACCAATTCCCATGGCCTCATCCTTGCCAGTATCACAAGCCCATCCTATCAGCACTATTTTGATGCACTGATACATCAAAGACGTTAACAATAACCAATCAAAAACTTTGTGATTTATATTTGCATCAATTTTCCAATGAAATATATAGAAATATAAAAAGAAAGTAAGCTCAACAAAAGTTATAACTATGATAGCGAGAAGCTGTAGACTGAAAATTGTATTTAACATTTGTACGGTGTCACTGGTAATCAAATGCTGCTTTTTCAAAGCTTTGAGTTTCATTAGTAAGAATGGATTTCTCTGTTCGTGATAAACCTCCTCAAGAGATGTGGTTTGTCGTTCATTATGACCTGTCCCAAATTCGTCAGATTATCATTGATTTCCTTAAAACAGGCCTTAATACACATATGCAATTTATATATAACATATCCATTTGAAGTATTATCAAGTTCATGTACAGTACGAAAATCTTGTCCATGTTATTAAACTCTAATATAACTTGATAAAATGTTGTCCGATTAAAAAAAAGAATCCAAAAATATCTTTAGCATGAATCAGTTTAGATAATTTTCGGTATGAATCAGGAGGCAGTCTGAGAGAGATTTCCATTATATTTTGGAATAAGTGCATCCGAGAACCGTTCAAAATATATGTAACAATCATGATAAACCCGCTGAGTGTAAAAAAACAATTGCGTTCAAAAGTAAGAGCTATGATATTAAACTTGATTGTTTCAATAATGTTAATTCTACACAATATTTCTAGTTCATAAATACAGAGAATGCCTATAATGACGGTTGTCAGAATACAACGCTGTTTCGTAATTTCAAAAGTCGAAGCGTTGATGCGGTACGGAAATATTCCAAGTATACGGCAAAAGGTGAAACAGGGATGCATAAGCGATTGAAAGTCCGTAGCATGGAACAGCTGCTATTTTTTCCACATTTTGCACATTTTACAATGCATCTTCAAAATTTTAGTGATATGTTTATCATTATCGGTAAAATAGAAGTCTTCAATAACTTATATCATATAACAACTTAGATTGTACTGTCCAAAAATTAATCTTTATGCTTTAGCATTTACATAAATTTTACAGTGAGAATTTCTTTTTGTATATAGCCTTCAAGATTATTTGATAAGTATTTGATAAGTATTTGATAAGTATTCTTCATTGATCTACACTCGGACAATTTCCATTTAAAACTGCAGGCAATTGCATCGAAATAATACCTAAGCCGTCAATTGTTAGTCATAAAATAACCATGGTGCTCTTCAATCGACAATCATCATTTTTGATATGCAGAGTATAATAAAACAAAACAAAACATAACTATATATTATACTACTGTATAATTCAGAAAATCATATGTACATACGACAAATTAACTGTGTTCTACATGAATTGATAGTTTTCTCAAAGTAATATAATTAATATTAATTAATTTAAAAAATATTAAATATTAGATTTTTATTATGTATAGAGTATTTAAAATTTATTTACACAACATTAAGATTTAACTGTTCCCATATGACATTTTTCTGTTGTATATTTATATGTATACATATTCATAATTTATTTCATTTTCTTATATATTAGAAATAATTTCAAAATTGTATTAGTTTATTGATATTGACATTAATACAACATTAATAATGTCTTAATCTCTTATCGAAATCATTAAATTATTATATTATATAATAAGTTCAAAATGATATCTTTCACAAATATGTTTATACACATGCATACATGTATTCTCATATCGCTAAAAAAGAAAATATTTTTATAACGATAACGAAAAGTTTATTTTTTGAAAAATGAGGTACTAACTTCACAAAGGTTATAATAATATATTTGACCATTAATTATTTATTATATCTTTCTCAATAGATTATTTGTATAACATTATTTGCAAATCTTCCGTTGCAAAATTGCATAGTATATAAGAATTGAATTAAGATTAATGCATATATAATTACGTTACCCACTATTTAAAATCAGATTTATGAGAATAAACAATACGCAAATATTGAATTAATTAAGAAACAAATCGCTCACTTACTGCAGTTAGAAGAGTAGTATCCATAACGAAACCTTTCGTGAAGAATGCATTTCCACGATGCATTATTTGTAAGGAAAATAGTTGCAACTATAACACGTGAGATTAAACGGGAGTATTATTATTAACTCTGAAAGACTTCTTTTAATTAAAGATACTTAAAAAAAAATTATCTCCTTTTTTATTTATGCATCTGAAATTATTAAGTAGATTATGAACGGTGGTATCAATTTTCATGGCCAGTCTCACACTATTAGCACTATTTTTATAGAGTAATGCATTATAATCACTAACAAATACAGATCATAAATCGGATTATCCAGTTGGTTTATTATTGTGCCAATATTCCAATGCAGTATGTAAAAGTATAAGATGAAAGTGAGTTCGACAAAAATCATAACTGTAATAGCGAGGATTTACAGACTAAAAATCATATTTAGCATATACATCGCCGAGTACTAAGTGCTGTTTCTTCGAAGTATTGAGTTTCATAACAGAAATAAATATCTATGCTTGTGATAGATTTGTGTCAATAGATATGACTCAATGTTTATCCCGCTTTAGCAGATTTATCAGATTATCGTCAATTCTTTCGAAACAAACTTCAATACACAAATCATATAACATATCCATCTGAAATACTATTAGATTAATGTACGGTACAATAACTTTAAGTTAAGCACCGTATTCCATCTCACTATAAAAGAACATCGCGTGTCCAATTTTAAAAGACGAAACCGAGAATATCTTTCGTATGGATCTAGACACCTTTAGATATGAATTCATGAATAGTTTTGTAGAGATATTTATGATCGTTCTAGCAATATTAATTTCATAAAGCACTTTTAGTTCGTAAATGCAGAACATACAAAAAATGACGATGTTGGTAATACGTAAAGCTGTTTAGAAGTTTCGAAAGTTGAACTGTTGATTTTATACAGATATATTTCGATAATTCTGCAAAAAGTGAAGCAGAATACATAAGCGATTGAAATCCGTAGCATGGAACAGCTGCTATTTTTTCTTTTATATTTTATACTTAATCTTTAAAATTTCAATGACAACTTTATCATTATCGGTAGAGTAGGACTTCCCACAATTTCCCACAATTTATATTATACAGCAACTTAGATTACATTATCCAAAAATGATTAATCTTTTAGAATTAACATAAATTATACTGTGAAAAAATTTCTTTCTATATGTAGAGATTATTCAATAAGGATTCAAGATTATTTGATAAGGATTATTTATTAATTGACACTCGAGTTTCTATTTAAAACTGTAGGCAATGCAACAGCGAAACAATATCTAAACCACCAATTGTTAGTAATAATGTAACCATGGGCTCTTTGATCGGTAACAATTATCTTTGATGTGTAGAATATAACAAAACAGAACATAACTAAAAAAATCACGTGTTCATACGTCAAATTAACTGTGCTCTACATGAAGTTATAACTTTTTCAAAATAACCTTAATATAATTAAAAAAAATTTTTTTAAATTTTTAAATATTAAATTTTTAATTGTATATACAAAATATTTAAAATTTCTATATTATAACATTGAAATTTGATATTTGTCTTTATTCTCGTATGATAAATTTCTATGATTTATTTCATATGATTTATTTCTATATTGTATATTTATACCATCTTGATCAAAAAGTTCCCGAAATTACCACTAGGTGATGCTCTGAGTCAGCTAATTTGAATTCTGTTTTTTTAGATTGCCAGATCTATCATTCCCTCACCAAATTTTATCACTATAACTTGACATTTGTAAAAGTTACGCTGTCTTGAGTACATCTACCTCTGCATGTATTTTCGATTTTTTACAGTTTTAAAAATGGAGTTGAATTTGCAACAACGAGTTTGTATTAAATTTTGCGTTAAAAATGGATTCAATGGTGTGAAAACCTTAGAAATGTTGGAAAACTGTTTCGGCAGTAATACTCTAAAGAAAACAGCCGTTTATGAGTGGCATGAAAAAAACCATTACGCGCGTTTTAACAGCCGAAAGGAGATAATGGAAAAATCGAAGACAGCTCTGATGGCTATATCGACAATAGAGTTCCAGAAATGTTTCGAGAGCTGGATCAAGCGCTGGCATAAGTGCGTTGCAATCGATGGGGAGTACTTTGAAGGGGACAATATCACTTTTGATAAATAAAACTTGTATTTTGAATTTTCTGAATGAATTCCGGGAACTTTTTAATCAATGTAGTATGTATACATACTCGTAATTTATTTCATCTTCTTATTATTAAAAGTACTTTCGAAACTATATTAGCTTATTGATGTTAATAACGTTTTAATCTCTTAATGAAATAGATTATTCAATAAGTTCAAAACGATATCATTCACATTTATACATTCACATTTATACATATATTCTTATAACTCCGAAAAAAAAGTATCTTTACTATATAATATATTTTTCGTCCATTAATTAATTATATAAATTAAATTAATTATATAAATATATTTCTTTTAATAGCTTATTTGTGTAACACTATTTGCAAGCTTTCCGCGGAAATGCATGGAAAAATTGTACCAAAATTAATGCACATGCAGTTACATTAATTATCTAAAATTAGAATTATGAAAATAACCTATATTGAATTAATTAAGAAGCAAATATTCACTCATTTACTGCAGTAAGAAAAGTAGCATTCATAACGAAATCCTTTGCGGAGAATGCATTTCCGCGGTTGCATTATTTGCAAAAAAACAGCAATTATAACACGTGAGATTATAGTTAAATACGAGGTTATCATTATACAAAATTTCTTTTAGTTAGAAATACATTTAAAAAAATTATCTCGTGTTTTATTTGCGCATCTGAAATGTTATTAAGTATATATAATAATCATGAACGATAGTGTCAATTTTCATGGCCTGGTTTTTTTATCAGTCTCACAGGCTCATACTATCAACGCCATTTTTATAGAGTAATATATCATAATTATTAATAAATACAAATCATAAATCTGATTATCCAATTGGTTTAATATTGTTTTTTTTTCAATGCAATATGTAAAAGTTTAAATTAAAAGTAAATTCGACAAAATATAACAGCGAAAAGCTGACTGAAAATCATCTGCACTGTACCGCTGATCACCAAGAACTGTTTCTTTAATTCAATGAGTTCCATTAACAGAAATGACTTTTTAGAATTGCATATTCAATTAAATAGACGAAACCGAGAATATCTTTAGTATGGATCAATCTAGATAGCTTTTAATACGAATTTAGGACAGTTTCGTAGAGATATTCATTACGATCTAGAATAAATGCATTTGAAGATCATTGAAAATGTATGTAACGATCGTGATAAAAGTAAAAAATACCGAGTACATGAAAACAGTTTTCATGAATATTTTTTATATGTTAAAAATAAATTTAAAATAATATCAACTCATAACGAAATAAAAATTAAACTAATTAATAAATATACGCGAAACAACATTTTTTTACAAACATGTTTATTATTATTATTATGCTAAAAGGATATATAAGCGGAAGTGTAAAATATTAAAGAAATATTAAACTTATTTCTAAAATGCATCATACAATGTTTTATTTGTATATACATACATATGTACAGGGTGTCTGGAAATAATCGTCAAATATTTCATGGGCAGGTAGAGCGGACTAAACTGAGTCGAAAAGTCCTCTACCATTTTGTAAATTTCCACAGTTAATAAGATATTAATCCTTAAAGATAGCCGAATACGCGCGCTCGCTCTACTACTGCGAAGTGTATATGCCTACCGATCGCTTGGCGCGGGCCTTGGGAGTTGGGGATTGGCTTGGCAAGCGCCCTGCGCCGCGCACACCGCCGCAAGTCTCCATAAGACAGCTTGCCAGGCTATCCCCGCTCCTCACGGTCTACGCGCCAAACGATCGGTAAGCGTATACACTTCACAGTAGTATTCGGCTATCTTTAAAGATTAATATCTCGTTAATTATTAAAGATTATTGGAGATTACAAAATGGTAAAGGACTTTTCAACTCAGTTTAAGTCCGCTCTATCCATGAAATATTTGGCGATAATTTCCAGACATTCTGTATAATGATCATTTAGCTATAATTTACACATACTATAGAATTTTAGAGATAAAAGCGCGGATCTGAGGATCGATTGTGTACCTTCAAATGAAGTGAAAATTACAAAAGTGATCAAATTTACTAGAATGTTCATAATTTAATTGATTAATATCTAGTAACCTTTGCTCACTTTTGTAATTTTTCAAAATCCACAATCGACCCTCTGGATACGGGCCAATGACTTTAGTCTCGCAGATCACGCACTAATCGACTGTAAAGGTACTTTTACATGGCAGCGTCGAGCGTGCGCATGTTTAATAATTTTACTGTAATTAAATATAATGTACGAGATATATTAATAGTGGAATCTTTATACTGTTTAATGTAAATAAATATAAATTTTAAGCATTATATGTTAGTAATGTATATCAAACATAACCTCTCATAATTTATCATTTTGCGTCAAGAAGCTGATTATTATAGAAGAAGATTATTACGTAAGAGTCTGGAGATTCAAACTTCTGCGCAGTAATTAGCAGTAATCTTCTGCGCAGATGCTCGACGCTCGACGCTTGCATGTAATGGCACCTTAAGATTATTAGCTGCCTCATCGACGTCTCGCCAGTGCGCGTGCGTGATGGAACGTGATAGAGAGCACAGTCCTAATTGGCCGCTTGAGTTATTTCGAAGGAGACGAGGTGCTGCGTTTTTGTAAGAATCGTGTAGTCGTCCGGTTCTTAGTTTGCTCGGCAGATGCGTAGTTTTGGCAAGGGCTTCGTGGCTGAACTAGCTGAACTTTATGTACGATCGGTCGTGAAAGTTTTGTGAGACCATTCGATCTGATCGGTCATGTGTCTCGTTTCGAATGTAAGTGACTTTAATTACATTTCTAAAGTGGCCGATTCGACTCTGCAATTGCATTACATTCATAGTTCTTTCATTCGTCTGTGTGCGCAGAAATGTGTCGTATACTATTAGAATATAATCCTGAGCTTCCTTTATATGTAAACGAAGCTCGTGATTATGAACGAAATTAAAAATAATGATTTAACTGAAAATTAAGTTAAAGTAATTTCTTGAATCTAATGAACATGTACATTAAATATTCATAAATTTTCATGTAAAATACATTCAATTTTATGTACATGTACACAAATATATTTTCCAAAATATATTTTCCAAAATATATTTTCCAGTTATAAATATATTAATTTAATATATTATGAAATTAAGTTCGTTTCTAGGCAAGATGGAAGATCTCGTTTTTTCGCATTAATTTGGTTTGCAAAGTATTTGTATATATCTTTGTTTTGATTTCCACAAACGAATTTAAGACATTTATGCCCGTATTTATAGTCAGACCTTATACTTAAGGCTTCCTTAAATTTATCTTTAGATGCTCAGCAGCCAATGAAATAATTCATATAGTATCTGAAGATAAATTTAAGGATAAGGTTTGATAACACAAGTCGACACAAATATCGTTCTATCTTTGTCACTCTTTGAATGTCAAGAAAAATAGAACGACGCTTATCGACTTCTCATCAAATGGAAAGTACTCTATAAGTTTGTTCGCGTCACATGCTCCAACATGCTCTAACACGCTCTTGCCATATTTTCTACTCAATATAATGAGCGCATTGGAGTGAGTAGGAGCTATTATACAGGAGTACATTGGAGCATGTTGTGGCACACATGCGATGCAAACAAATCTTATGACCTCCATCAATATGAAACTTTTTTCCTAGGATGAAAAGTGAAAAGTGACAAATTTCTCCATTAACTTCGATGAAAAATGATTAAAATTTTTATCTTTCACTTTCCATCCTAGGGATAAAATTTCGTGATTGATTCCCAGTAATGCATAGTGCAAGGAATCAATCAATTGAAATTCTTCTTTTCCATGGAATGGAAGGAAAGGAAAGATTCTAATTAGTTGATTCGCTTATGCACTATGCGTTATGCAAAAATCTGTGCTGCGACTTTAATAATAAAGTACGGTCAATACTGACCAATAATATTGAATCAGTAATAAACAGATACATCGATATTATAAAGTATTCTTATAACTTTACATGAACAGTATTATTGACAATATATATTTCACTTTTGTTTTACATACATTATCTGTTATACTGTGACATGCTACATAGATCCTAATAAAGCGATATTAATGCTCGAAAATTAAAATCCAGAAAGTTTTTAAAGCAAAGATTTATTTTAAAGCTGAAAATTTTTATTTTATATGGCAAAAATGTGACAATTTTTTAAACTGTTTTTGTTTATAATTTTTAACAAGTAACATTTTAAGGGTCGTCTAAGTCGCAAACGTAGAACACACTTTGCAGACGCATTTGCGATAGCCAATGAAAAGCTGTTATTAGTATCATTGATGCTCCTGATTGGCTGTGGCAAATGCATTTGCGAACTGCATTTGCGACTTATGTAAACGGCTTTTTATGGTTAAAATTTCCTGAAGATCACTCAGGATCATAACCTTGACAAAATATATCAAGGTCATTGGGAGATTCCCATAATCTACATATTTATCTTATTTTTTAAATAGGAATTAATAAAAATATTTAATCTTATTATTTTCAAATTTTAAGAAATTTCATTTATGATTTTTTATTTTAAAATAAAACGAAAATATGAAGTATATTCTTGCAGAATTTTAAATTTTTTAATAACTTATTTGTTTTATCTTTAATTCGAAATGATCGGCTCGTGCTACTAATTGAGCGAAGTTTACTACAACAGTTTCTTTAGTTTATTGAGGTTATGAGCACGAAGTTTTAGCCTTTTGGTACAGTTTGCCAAGAAATTCTAGTGTTGCCGATGCTGAATACTCCAAAAAGGATGATTTATGTGCTTTGGGACTTACATGCTAATCAGGGCCGCTATCACAGATTACCTCTTAAGCCAATTAAAAGATGCCCAAAACAAGGTATATCCCATTTGACTTATTTTGTAATTTTTTTTACATTAAATTTTCACATTTTTGTGTACATAATAATTGATTATTTTTTATTAAACTAAATATTTATCAAATTATATATAATGTGAATAGATCTTTTATAAACTAAATGTGCAATAATTAAATTTTATGTGTTTTATCTTTTGAAACTTGTTCCAGATGGTCTGTCATGATAACTGCCTCAGCCTTGGATTGGCTACAATGGATTCGCAACAGATAAGATTAGACGAGATGTTCATGAACAATTAAAATCTAATTTGTATAAAAATGATGTCGCGATTGGTGAAGCGACTGGAATCGCTATGGGAATTATTATAGAGTCCAAATTATCGATCGACGATATGCCGGTTGCGGTAAGTTTAATGCACTTTTTTTATAGCATTCTCGCGTAATTTTTTTGTATTTAGATATGAAAAATTTCTGAGATATTTCTAAAAACTTACGGTGCTTATGGGAATTAGTAATTTTATCAAACTAAATTAGCTATCGATAGATTGCATTGAACTGTTGTTTTTAATGATGACTTTATTCAATTAGTTTTGCTGTTCTGATAGGAATATTGATGTAATAGATAAGTCTAGATTATAAATTATTGTAAAACACTGATATACAGTATCCCAGAATGACCACTAAATATTTTGTGCACAGGTACAACGGACTAAAGTCGAAAAGTTTTCTACCATTTTGCAATAGTTAACAAGGTATTAACTAAAAATCGCCGAATATTGGTTTTCAATAATTTTTTTACTGAAATACTATCATTATCAAAAAATAGCAAAAGACAAAAATTGTTTTTCTTCTTATAGAATGCTGAGAACTTTTTCAGAATTTTTTAATACCGCATTTTCTCATATTGGTAAAAATAATTGTCAATGAGAAAATGCAGTACTAAAAAGTTGATAAAAAATTATGAAAAAATTCTTAGAACTCTATAAGAAGAAAATAAACAATTTTTGCCTCTTGCTGTTTTTTTGTGAAATTAATAGTACTTTAGTAAAAAATTATTGAAGACCAATATTCGGCGATTAATAATTAATAATCTTGTTAAGTATTGCTAAAATTGCAAAAGGATTGGTAGAGGATTTTTCGACTTAGTTTAGTCCGTTTTATCTGCACATGAAATATTTGGTGGTCATTCTAGGACACCTTGCATATTGAATTTTGTGCGCAAATGTGGGTAATTAATATTAGGTGTGGAAAAAAGTTCGTGGCGTTTTTTAATGTCACCTAATGGGAAAAACGCCACGAACTTTTTTCCACACCAATATTTAAGAAAATAATTGATATGTAATATTGTAATAAATGATTCATGATAGTAATTAATAATTTCGTCTCTTGTAAATTTATTATTTTTTCAGTTTTTTCATTTATGAAATTAAATATATTGTTAAATAGAAAAAAAGAATACATTTGGCTTTTTTATTTGAATGATAGTCTTATTTCTAATAAAAGACTTATATGAGAATTAATTCCTTTATAAGCTCTCAATCTTTTCAAATAATTTCACCTTGTTACGAAAGAATCAATTAATTTTACTAAATTGTTTTTTATGGTGTTGATAATACTGGGTTAATCCGAAGCATCCCGGCATTTTATACCACTCGATAAAAAATTTGTCATGCATGAATATGTTAAATATAAATATATAAATATGTTAAATATAAACATTAGGGTAGCTTTTATTCACTCTTGATGAAATTTTTTTTTTTTTCAAATTTTTTTGCGGTATCTCTCAAAACGATTCCAATTCAAGAAAAAAAATCTGTAAAATTGCAATCCGATTAGATAAGAAGAAAATATGCCGCCGAGCCCTTAAACTTTATGATAAAATAAAAAAAATTGATTTTCGTGAATATCCTCTAAATTATATAAAAAAAAAGTTTCAAACAAAAGTTGTATGAATAAGAAACATCTTTTATATTCTATTTATTGTTTCCTATGACGAACGGTTTTCGAAAAAAATTCATAAGTAGGCAAGGATTGTTTGGAAAACCAGGAAAAATCAGAAATTGAAATTGATCATGGAAAACCGGGAAAAATCAGGGAAAAATGTAAAAAAGTCTGGCATCTTGAAATTTGTTGACGAAAAACGCCACGAACTTTTTTCCAATATTTAAGAAAATAATTGATATGTAATATTGTAATAAATGATTCATGATAGTAATTAATAATTTCCTCTCTTGTAAATTTATTATTTTTTCAGTTTTTTCATTTATGAAATTAAATATATTGTTAAGTAGAAAAAAAGAATACATTTGGCTTTTTTATTTGAATGATAGTCTTATTTCTAATAAAAGACTTATATGAGAATTAATTCCTTTATAAGCTCTCAATCTTTTCAAATAATTTCACCTTGTTACGAAAGAATCAATCCTTAAACTCCTATTCTAAATAATTGTTATTAATTTTTTAATATTGTATCTGATATTTATAGTCAAATATGTTTAAAATTCACGCACTAATTTTATATTTTAATAAATTTTTAATAATTTTAATAAAATAATTAAAATTTATATTTTATTCAGTATTTTTATTTGATCGCTCTTTTTCGTAACTGCATTCTTTTTTCTAATACTAATTAATTTTTGTTGGCTTGAATTTGCACTCAAAATATTATGCTACTAAGCCTTTGCGTTTTTGTTTTTAATAATATAGACTAACTTTCCTACAATCCTTGATTCTAAATGTATTAAAATGTACATATTTTATATTGGAAAATTTTCCATTTTCATGGAAACCTAGAAAAGTCAGGGAATTTTAAAATTCATTTTGTGTGGCAATCCTGGAAATTAAATAAAAATTGTTAATGACTTTCTTAATTAATCATTTTTAAACATTTTTAATTAAGAGAGGCACGAAGTTATACATATTCTTGATTTTTATTTAAAAAGGTAGTGGTATGTTGGACAATTTTAAATATAATTCCTAGAAAAAAAATTAGAAATCGTTGTAATCATGATGTAAGAAGAATGATCACATATGCGCAGTAGTCTATGGTTTTGATCAATAAGAATTGGGTTCAAATGTTCAAAATAATATGGCTGCTATTATATGAACATGATGTACGTATATACTAGCAAAAAGATATCTCAATCATAACGACAAAATGCATACAATTTTCAGTGAAATATACATTAGTGAAATATTCATTAGACTGATTGGACTATTTATTTGAATCAGAACAATCAGAATTGAACAGTTGAATTGAATAATAATTGATATCTTCAGGAATTTCTAAAGTCCCATTGGGGTTGTGCAAACAGCAGCATGTCATCATCCGCTGCGTTCACAGGTAGTCCTTCTACCCGTGGCTCAATCTCCGCCAACAAATGGATCAATAATTTATGGTCTATGAATATAACCATATTGAATATAACTGGTGACATTGAATCATCCTGCTTGATTTCACAAAGGGGTTGACAGGGTCAGAGATTCAAGGCGAGCAATAAAGCCAGGTTGAACTCCTCCTGATGGTATCCATTCCTGATGGAGATACATTCATAATGTATCTCATCATGGGTGAAGGGATACCATAACAGACAGTTATGAGTTATTAGAGTTCCTCAATTGACTTATGGGTCAGGGAATCAAACGCTTTGGCAATATCCAGCGACGCTATATATAAAGATTTTTTCCTTGAGTGATGCATTCTCAGCATTAGATCTAATAAGAAAATATTATCAGAGCAACAGTCAGTTTGTCTGAATGCTTTCTGTCTCTGATCCAGTTCTATTTTTCGCGCCAATCTCCCCGCTAGGATCTTATGGAGTGTACGGATCCAGACGGATGAAATTGTGATCGGCCGGAAATACGCCGGCTCCCTTGCTTTGGACTTTATCGAAATCAAAGTAGTAACTGATTCTAGTAGAAAACTGGGAGCATTGCCGCACCACATAATTAAATTATATACCCGTACTAAAAGATCAAGTGGTATTTTCCTCATACGCGTCATGCCATCCGGATCTGAAGCTATTGTATTCGCTGGACCTCCTAATATCATCTGAGCTCACCGGTGCCCAAAGCTCCCCCGTTATTTGTCTGGACGCCCCTTTGCCCGGAGCAGTGGTCTTATTCTGCGTCATTACTGCCTCCCAGAAGGAGAACATAGTTTCTTTCGGAGGAATCTGCACATCGGAGATATCATCTATAAGTGTCCGAAGGATCCGATTTACTTCTGTTCTTACGCCAAAGATCCTGATATCTTAAAACAGCTATCTATAGCTGTTTTCATAAAGTAATTGTGTTAAGATTCGATGTGTAGCTGGAATTGATAAATTACGCGATAATTATTGCAACATACATTTTATGCAATTGTAATATATTTTACGTTAATTTTTGTAATCTTTAGAATTTACTGCACCTTGATATTTCCAAAATTGATGTATTCTTTCGCAAGATTTTAATTTTATCTGAATAAAAATGTTCAGTATTGTAATAAATAGACAAATGAATCGAGCAAGAATTTAGCTTTAATAATCAGATTATTTCACATAAATTAATTAAATTAATTATTAAAGTTCAGACGCTTCATTTTGATTTTTTTCTATTCGAATATTTTTTATGGTGAATTCTCTTGAAAAAATAGCATGATATTGCGTCACTGTTAAATTATCGAGTGTTATACAGACTTGAATTTTATATGGTCTATAACTCGACTTTATAAAATTATAGAATATCATGTGCAACGTGATTTATTATGATTGTAATAATATTTTGTAATTAGAAATATTCTATTACATTAAAAGTTTATAATCAGATTGTGCTTTTTCCATCAAGCAATTGAGAAATAGCACATCACGAAATTGCTTATAATATTTTGGACTAGCATTTGTGTTATTATTTTTAAATAAAATAATTAAAATGAAAGAAATAATTCTCTCACTACAAAAGCATTTTTGACATTTGTATTATTCCAACTGTTTTTACTTTTATATTATTTTTGCGCGCTTGTATTATTCCAAATATTTTTATATTATTTTTTCAAACATTTTAGTACATATGACAATATGTGATTATTTCGTGTTTAAATTATATGGGAGTATTTCGACCCAAATTTCATTGGCTTCGCTCATCGTGCTGTCACTATAATGATACACCTTATCTTCTTAAATCATGTCATCATGATTGTTAAGGTTTTAACAAATAATTTGTTTTTAGAATATTTTATTTTATCTTTATTTTATAAATTAAAGTAATTACTAATTAACACATTATATGTAGATTATTATAGATTATTTTGGATCATTTTGTAAGATTGTAAGTTCTATAATAAAAATAATTTGTACAAAATGTGTTTACCTTGAAGGGAGATTTTATTCAAGAGGACTAAACTTTACGTCTATTAAGCCTTCCATTATCAAGTTCGGGAGTAAGGTAAATAAAAAATTTAGTGCTTTTTAAGTGCTAATTTAGTACCCTATTCAAAATTTTAGTGCTCAAATCATTTAACAGCAAGCTGGACCCCATAAAAAAATATACATACAAGGCATACACAAAAATTAAGTACACAGGGATTTTAGTGTTAATTTAGTGCTGCCAAAATAGAGCCAAAAAAATTCAAATATAATGTTAATTCAAATATTCCAACATGTATTACACCGTCGTATATGACACCTACATTTAGAGAACTCGTGGTACACATTTTTAAAAGTATTCACAACTAAAATGATGTAGATTTTATATTCGAAAGGTAAGATTCCAATTTGTTGCTAATCATAAAAAAAATAAAATGAATGTATAAATAAATATAATAAATTCATTCCAATTGATTATGCCGAGATTTAAATTCCATTAATTGCACGTCAAAGAACTTGGTGCTCGCATGATATTGGTTTTAAAACAATCCTTAGACATCGCAGTATCAAAATATATGCATTTCCGATTTTAGTGCTCACTCTAAATTAATGTACTTTTTTTAATGTAATGAATACGTTTCCATTACGACGAATCGTTCTGAAAATAAAAAGAAAGAATCTTGATTATTTAATATTGTATACAATATAAAAATATAATTAAAAAATGCAATATAAATTTAATTAAAAAATAATTGAATATCTATTAATGATTTTAACAAACTGATACTTTTTTCTATTAAATATTTTAAAGTAAAAGAAATTATTTTAAACTTATGTTTAATAAACAAAATTTTATTTCTTTATTAAATTATAATAATTTAAAAATTATTTTTATTTTTATCTAGTTTTTAATAAAAAATTACATTGCAAATTAAAACTGTGTCATACATGTATTTTTAAAACAATGTCAATAAACAATGAATTTCAAATATAGTAAAATGTCTATAAAATATTATTGAATGATTTAAAATTTTAAAATATATACTGTATATTGTAAAATTCATGCTAAGTATACATATCTTATTATACATTTCAGAAATTGTCGTACAGTCTTTCCAGTCCATCACAATTCGGTTGTATACAAGACCAATGTCTTATATCCTTTTCAATTTCATTAATGTAGTTTCCTAATAATGCTTCAAGTTGTACTTGCACTAATGGCAATGTTTTTACTCTTTCAGAACCTTTTTCAGATATTTAGATATTGCTATGATGGATACTTCTGAAACAAATTTATGCATAAAAAGGTAATTGATACCTCACAATTAAGAATACAATTATTCGGTAATATTTTGAAAATATATCTTTTAAAATCATCGCACAAAGTCTATACGATGATTTTTTTTTATATCATTTCTTTAATTAATTCAAAAAATTTTTAATCTGTTTCACAATGTACCATTTAATAATTTTTGTATCAAAATAAGCAGCAATAAATAATTGTAAAATGCTATCAAATGCACAGGTATTTGTTAATAATTAGATATAAGAATAATTATTCTTTTGAATTTTAACTTTCAATGATAAATTACTGCCATTTCTTATTATTCGTATCTTATGTATATTAATATTTAATAAAAATTCATTTTGTTACTATCCTTTTACAAATATCTCCCTTTAGATTGCGTGTCTGCTGTAGTCAAACCTCGCTAATCTTCAACTTCCTTCATTGCAATAATTTCTTCAAGATTGTTTATGGCAGTCCATATTCGTTGCTGTCCGTATTCTTCTTCTCCAACTGGCATAGAATATCCAAAACAAACAACAAATTTTTTACAAACATAACATGTATGTCCATCAGTAGGTTCGTCTCCGTTTTCACAAGCTGGACATTTTTTCTTATTTCTCAAGATATTTTTTCTGACATTGTCATCATCATTTTGAACTTCTAATATTTTTTTGCTTTTTTTTTCTCTTAAATCAAGATCTTGAATATTTGCATGTGTTATTTTTAGATGATCGCTGCATTTACGTGCTTTGTCACAAATTCATCTGCACACATAGATGTTTCTGCGTTTAACATAATATTTTTTATTATGTTAAAATGTTCTACGAAAGCATTGCTGGCAGGAATTCTTCCATATCCAAATTTCTCTACAAACACAAGACCATAAAGATAGCAATTTAACATCTTTCATAATATAATCAGCTAATTTTGGTAAATAATGAGCATTATTTCTATCTCCCTCATTATCAGCCAGTAAACTTTTCACGCTATCATTTATATTTTATGCCCAATGACTTCACTTATTAAAATTGTTTTCTTCATCATCTTCAATATCATTATACTTTTTTATATTATCTGTAACATCTTATCGGTAACATGTTTTGAATATTAAGAAAAAAAATTTTTATTTTATATTCTTCATATATTGTTCTTTCTCTTGTGTTATCTTTTGTTTTACTTTGAGTAATAATTAAAATTCCTTTTAATATATCAGCTGCAGTCTCAATATCTCGATACAAAATTAATTGTCCTATTATATCCTATTATATAAAAATAAAATTGTTTTATACGTGGGCATAATTCTTTAAAAAGTTGGAATATTTTTTAATAAAGTGTGCTACATCGATACATATGTAGCAGAGAGGTAAATCATCTTCTTTGCAAGCGTCTGCGATCCGTCCAGTGTACTGTAATTAGTAAAACTTCGTATTACTGTTGTCAGGAATGCTCGTGAAAAATCACATACAACTTCACATGGTCATAGTGCACCGGATCATATCCATTCCATCAGTCAATATTGAATAGCATTCGTATTATCTTTCAGATAACATCTTTCAGACAACATCTATGTTGCTGGAAAAAGATGACTTTTTTCAGAATTCGCTACACAATTATATAAAAATATGTTTCCCATCTTTGATTTATCAAGCCTCTTAATTTTTCTAATAATACTGCCAGTGCATCTATGTAAACACAAGTTGTTTTGTGTAATGTGTATGTTCTGTATACATCCAATTGATAATTTGACCAATAATACACAAAAAATGGATCTAAGCCAATATTATGAAAAATATTCTTATAAGGACCCAGTTTAATAATTTCTAAAGCATTTGGATCTTGGACATAGATGCAACTGGCAATATTATTAGAAAAATTAAGAGGCCTGATAAATCAAAGGGAAACATGTTTTTATATAATTGTGTAGTGAATTCTGAAAAAAGTCGTCTTTTTACAGCAACGCAGATGTTGTCTGAAAGATAATACAAATGCTATTCAGTATTAGCTGATGGAATGGATACGATCCGATGCACTATGACCATAACTTTTTTCTGCAATGTTTGTTTGACAACTCGTAAAACATTTGCACTAAATGCGGAGGTTCAATATTATCATCACTTTGCATTAATTTTTGTGTCGTTTCGACTCGATACTTCATTACACTTTTTCCTTGTAATTCATTTGCAACAGCTTCTCTAATTGGATTTCTCAAATATCGTTTATCAATATCGTTTACTAAATCATTTAGACAACGTCCTTCTTTTCCTCCTTCCCCAATAAATTTACATTTTATTTTAGTAATTAGTTTATTCGTATTATTTATCTTACATTTTATAAATGAGCCACATTTATATGAACCATACGCGTATCCAAATTCTCCATTGCTGATTAATTTGTGTTTAAAATTAAAATCACATGGCAATTTTGCACTTTCCCAAATTTTTTCAGTAAATATGTGTTTCCATGTGATTTTATTGTATATTGACGCGGAAGTAAGTCGGCCTTTATCTTTTCGCCTATATGTTTTAAATTATCAGCAGCTTAAAATCAGCCTTTGTCATGGTAAAAGTAAATATTAATAAACCACCGATATTTTTTACAGGCATAGCAGAATCGTTTATTGTGGAATTCACTGTTGAATCAATTATTGATTTATTACTATTATCAATGTTCAATATCTTAGAAACATGTTTAATATCAATAATATTGATAAAGAAAAACAGAAGGACGGTCAATTATCTCTTACATTTTATTTATTACATAAAACAAATGTATGTAAAGAAATTGGGATTAATGATTATCTAATTCTTTTGCTATTATAACTCAAATATTATTCAATTTTGAAATCTTTTGACCACTATCAAGCAATCTTTATAATTAATTAATGTGTCGATTAATTAATAATAATAAATATATTAATAATAATAAATATATTAATAATAATAAATAATATTCTCTCAGAGAGTATGCTTATCTATTTTCATTGATCTTCCACGTGCAAGCATGATGCTAATCCAATATTAATCCCAATCTTATGAGTAACGTACGTAATTATCACATTGTACGAAACGCAATGAAAATAAAATAAATATTCGTACGAAAAATCGATACAAAATTACGAATGAAAAAAAAATTTAAAAAAAGAATAAAACACTACTCGCTACTACTATCGAGCAATAATTAGCTCAAATGTTACAGCCAGGCGGGCGGAGGGAGGGGGACTATCCGACTATCTGGAGACTATCAGCGCGACGATGTAAACAATCTCAATGAAAAGACATTGATCCACACAAAAAAAATTTGAAATGAATCATGCTTTGAAAAGTGCCGCATAAGAATTCAGTTCAAATTCGGATCTGTATATATTTTGATATCTAACGATAACATTATTATCACAATTTTGCAAGAATCTTTGACGATCGGATAACGAATTTTAGAATGCGATGCGTGCTCTTTCGTGACGAATTAATTATATTAATTTAGAGTGAGCACGGAAATGCATATATTTTGATTACTATGATATCTAAGAATTGTTTTAAAATCAATATCATACGAGCACCAAGTTCTTCGACAATTAATGAAATTAAGCCTCGGCGTCATCGGTCAAAATAAGTTTATTATATATTATATATTCATTATTTATATATTCATTTTATTTTTTTACAGTCAGTAACAAATTGGAATTTTATTTTTCTATATATATAAAATCTATAGCATTTTAGTTGTGAATACTTTTAAAAATATGTGTACTACGAGTTCTCTAAATGTAGGTGTCGTATACGATGGTGCACAGTGAGCCCAAAATTCATCTTTTAATATTGATGAGAATTATATTATCTTATTGTATAGTAATGAAAGAATATAAGTTTTGAACATAATGAACATAAATAAAGTATTTTCTTATTAATAGGTCTTTAAAATTGAGAAATCGTCTAAAAAGACGAACGCGCAATTTATGAAAATATCATATATTTTGAAATATGCTGGCAATATAAAAGTGCCTATGCATTAATTTTACCTCCAGGGATGTTAACGTTTGCAAAATAGTCAATAATTAACCTAAGTAATACATGCTGTAGTAAGAAAAGACATAAAGTATCAAATCATTTTCACAATTTGACAATAAATTCTCTACCCTCCCCCCTTCCCCAATTAATCTCCTACATTCTCTTTCCTATAGAAATGTTAATGGCACCATTTTGTTCCTATTACTGTACACTTTTACTTAGATATGCGACAAATATGCATTTGACATCTAGTAGTTCAAAATTTGTGTCAAACGTGCGATATTGCTATTTGTGTGCGAGAATCGCTGCTATTGTAACCCAATATTGCGAATACAAATTAGTTCAGTCCGTTTCCCTAAAGATTGCTCCAGCTATTGTGAATGGTTCATAGTGACAGCTGATTTTGGCGGTTTCAGAGAGGTTCATCTGCTAATAATATTCAGTTTGTATCGCTTTGAGTTTCATACAAAACCTTCAAAACAAACTTGATTTTTATTGTGTTTGAAATGTCAAATTTTATGTTAACCAAGTAACATGCGGGAGGCAAATGATTTAATTTTCTGCTTTAATTGGAAGAAAAATACGGCTAAAGCCCATCGAATGCTTGTCGAAGTTTATGGTGACAACTGCTCCAACTGATAAATCATGTAGGGAATGATTTCAACGTTTCAAGGATGGAGATTTCAGCGTTGAAGACAAGCCTCGCTCTGGATAGCCAAAAAAAATTCGAAGACAAAGACTTAGAGGCATTACTCGAAGAAGATCAGAGTCAAACGCAAGAAGAGCTTGCAGAATCATTGGGACAACTCAAGCCGTTTCTGTACGATTGAGAACCATGGGAATGATTCAAAAACTAGGAAATTGGGTGCCTTATGAACTGAAACCGAGAAACTTTGAAAGGCGATTTTTCACTTGCGAACAGCTGATTCAAAGAAAAGGATTTTTTGCATCGGATTGTGATTGGAGATGAGAAGTGAATATTCTACGACAACCCTAAGAAGAAAAAATACTGCGCTAAGCCCGATCAATCGACCATCGACCTCAACATCAACACTACGGCCGAACATTCATGGTTCGAAGATCATATAGTGGTGTATCTCTGTATCTGATGGGACCAAAAGGGTCTTGTTTACTATGAACTGCTGAAACCTGGCGATTCCGTTACGGGCGATCGGCTACAATTGATTCGTTTGAGCCGTGCGTTGCGAGAAAACGGCCGGAATACGAGCAAAGCTCGTATAAATGATAAAGTTATTCTTCTTCTCTGACAACGCTCGACCTCATGTCGCTAAAATCATAAAAATCATAAAATCATAAAAATATTTGGAAACGCTCAAATGGAATGTTTTACTGCACCCGCCATATTCTCCGGACATTGCTCCTTCTTTACTGATTACTGATTGTTCCGAAGGATGCAGCAAGTCACCGGTTCACTTCTTTCGCAAAAATCAAAAATTGGCTCCAAAATTGGATCGTCTCCAAAGACGAGTCATTTTTTCGAGATGAAATTCGAAAATTGCCTGAGAGATGGGAAAAAGTTTGACTGATTTCAAATCTGATATTAAAAGCAAAAAATTCAAAATGGTGGATTCAAAATAAAAATTTCGGTCTTGTACAGCGAAAGTGTAACAAAACTAACATTTGTTTTCTTCTCACACTATTTCATCAACTACTTTCTCAGCTAGCATTAAATATTCATAGAAAGTTCGATTCGTATTTCCAATGTGTTAAATATTTTGGATCAGTAAGGAAATTGCCACAGAATATATAAATGTCGATGAAATATTCAAATTATTGTATGAATACTCCTTGTAAATATCATAAAAATTGCTATACTGCTCGCGAACAAGCAGTATACATCTCCATATACAAAAGGACTCATATAAAACAAGCATCTTGAAGGAGTTTTTATACATATCCATTTACTTTAATCCAAGAAATGCATTTATAATTATCAAAAGAAACAAAGGATAAAATACTTCTAAAATCAATAAAACTCAATATCTATCAAGCTTTCATACAATATTGCACTCCATTCTACACGTTTTTCAAATCCTTTATTTAAAATAAATCGATAATTTAATTGCAACTAATGTTTCAAAGCTAATGTATACGTGGAATTTCTTCTTGACTTTTTGCTGTTTGTTTTAATTTTTTATGTTTTGCTTCGAATTGTATGGATGACATTTGTACAAAAGGTCTTGCCTGTTCCATCAAACGCGGATAATGAAGTAAAAGATGTTTGTAATTTTAACGTATTGTTAAATAAATTCATATATAATTTATGATGTTTACTAATTACAATAGTTTTTTCAGCAAAGTAATGTTGTCATTGATTATTTCTTGTCATTATAATAGATCATTTTTCGAAAAATTACATATAATTGACAAGTTTCATTTTTTTTTTTTTTTTCAGAATAAGATCACCAATTATTAAACCTAAATAGTGTACGAAAACACATTTCGGCTGCTGAATAAATAATATGCTTTTTATTTATAGAATTTATATTGATTAAAGGCGATTTGTTTGTTGAATAATTAGTTTCAAAATCAAAAAAACGAATGCTATTATTTAATATTTCAAGAGAAAATAATTTATCTTTAGTTATTAATCTATTTAGAAATTGACCTAAATCATAGCAGCAAACTCCTTCAAGTAAGTCATGCATTACATCGGAAACACGATTTTTTATAAGATGAAAATTTGTTATTGAATGGAAAATGCATTCCTCTAAAACATCATGTTTTTGTTCAATGTCTATTTTAATTTTCAACAGTCCGAAATAATTGAGCGTTCTCAATCTTTTCACGAGTTTTAGTATTTACAAGACAAAATCTAAGGAATAATTATAATTGAAACTTATATTTAGTTCAAATATGACATGAAAATTGTCCCCTAAGAATATACAGTAAAGCAAATTTTATGTTTTGTGTTAAATCTCCTATATTTATGGTTATACGTCGACTATACCTATGACTTTCTTTCAATATTTCATGAACAGAAGGCCGCTGAAATCTTTTATATTGTATATCTTCTTTTCAACAAATAAATATTTCTGTTTTTTTAAAACATTCGGATCGGTATTTTCATCCGATTCAGATAATGAAGAAATAAAGGTCTCAGAACTAGGCTGTTGTCCTTCCTACAATTATGTAAAATAATAATTTTTGTACATAACATAAGAAAAAATAAATTGTTTATATTCGTTATTGCAAACGTTTACTCGTTTCTATTTTGTAATATACAATAAATATATTATATAAATGTACATACTATTTTAAAGATATTTGCATTTTAAAAAGTTATTTCTATTTTACTGGACTTTTGTACAAAATAAAATTGTATAAGAACATATTAATATATGTTGCATTTCTTTAACTAAAATTATAATATCGGTGTTAAAAATTAAAATTTGTTTACTACAACATTATTAATATTTATTTTTAAACGTAATTGTGATGAAAACATCTTTACAATACGAAATTACAATTTGCAATAACAAAATATTGGAAAACTAAAAAAAAAAATTTTTATTTCGCTGGATGAACATTTGCACATATTTATTAAATAAATTTCGTTGATGCAATAATACACTACTCAACAAAATTAAAGGATCACTTGTTCCACCCTGCAAAAATAGTCAAATTTCGAAATAGAATAATTTCGTCAAAAATCATCGTATCGAGATTTTTAAAAAAGCATTTTAAAGCTTGAAATCTCTACTTTTCAAACCTATAACCTATAAATCTTTCAAAACTTTAAAAAACCATATTACTCATATTTCATAAAGTTACACAAACATAAATGAAGATTAGATCTCAAAATTTTTTATGAAATTTGCGAAGTTCCACGGAGTCAAATAAAAATTGTGTGCACAAATGCGATTTACAGTTTTCGAAAGAGTGAAACTTTACCTTTAATTTGCTTTTTGATCAGTTTTTTACAAATTTTTTTTCACTGAGTAAAAATGACCCTTTTTGCTTCAACGTTAAATAACTCGACGAAAAAAAGTCGTACAGAGATCGATAAAAAAGCAAATTAAAGATGTGTTGTTGACATATAGATTGCACAACACATTCTATTTTCCTTATTTCTTGATCAGACAATGATCTTTCAGAATGAATTTCCAATTGGAAACAATTGGAAAATTTTGATCAAAATTAAAAACATTTTCAGATCCAAACTGTTCGATAAGTTTCACTGTTTTCAGAAAATCATCAACTATATTTTGCAAATTAACGGAATCTTTTATTGTTTTTCTCGTTACAAATTTCATAATTTTTCTCGAAACAATTTGGTAGGACTTTTTGAATCTTAATATCCAACTGTGAGATGCGTTAAATATAAGATTTAAATTTCCTATTTCCTCTGAGCTTGTAAACCCCCTTTGTAAATCAATATCATGAACTATCTTGATTCAACAGCTGTAGTAAATTTATCGTGTGTAAATTTGGAGATGTAAGATAATTTTTCTATACGATTTCCACATGAATATAATTCTTCCCATCATCTTATATGACATTCAAATGAAACTTCTAAATTTATTTTGTATTGATTTTAGCGGACGATTATTGTTATTTTTATTGTTATTTTTTTCATTAATATCCCAATTTAATACTCAACAGTTCGTCTTTTATAAGAACTGTCAAAATCTGCGTCATCATTTGAACATTGAGGATGAGAATTTAAATTATCTTCATTCCATGCTTCTTTGTCATCTTCAATTATTTCAAAATTATATATTAGGTGTACAACTTTGCTTCCGCCGTTTTCCTATAGATGGCTTTAGCGGTAAGTGATGGTCGAAATAAATAGACGTCATACAATAAACTTGGGCATCTGTCAACATAACTCCATAGAAACATTAGTCGATTTGTGTCTGCATCATAAAGTTATTCTCGATTGAAAATGTGTTTACGAGCCAAATTGTCATCATTTGCGGGAAGTTTTAATTTTTTGCTTCAATATGAAGAAATCTGCGGCTGAGGCTCATCGAATGCTCTCAAATACTTATGGTGAGGCCGCTATTAGTGAAAAAACGTGTCGTGAGTGATTTCAACGCTTCAAGAACGGTGATTTTGATGTCCAAGGTCATGCTCTGTATTTGGTGGGACCAGCTCGGCGTAGTGTATTATGAACTGTTAAAACCGACTGAAACAATCACAGGCGATCGGTATCGAACGCAATTGATGCGTTTGAGCCGAGCATTGAAAGACAAACGGCCGCAATACAACGAAAGACACGATGAAGTGATTTTGCAGCATGACAATGCTCGACCCCATGTTGCGAAAGTGGTCAAGACATACTTGGAAACGTTGAAATGGGAAGTCCTACCCCACCCGCCGTATTCTCCAGACATTGCTCCCTCTGACTATCACTTGTTTCGATCAATGGCACACGGCTTGGCTAATCAGCACTTCCGGTCTTATGAAAAAGTAAAAAATTGGATCGATTCGTGGATAGCCTCAAAAGATGACCAGTTTTTTCGACGCGGGATTCGTACCCGAAAGATGGGAGAAAGTAGTGGCCAGCGATGGACAATACTTTGAATCATAAATGTATAACCAGTTTTTTACAATAAAGCCTCGAATTTCGGAAAAAAAAACGGCGGAAGCAAAAAATTATTAGGTGTTGTACACCTAATAATTTATAAGGTTCTTAATAATTTTTTTTCGAGATAAATTTCTTCTGTTCTTGTGTTCTTTTAATTCTATTTCTACTTCAGTGACTGGTGTTTTTGTTAGATATAGACTGAACTTATAGATGCTAATAAAAGTCTAACAACATTAAGTGGATTGATAATCATGTCTAAAAATGTTAAATCTTGCTTTGTATCGTAATATAAAAACAATTTACAAATTGTATAGATATGATTATGACAGAACGACTGCACTGAACGTAAGACTGCTGAATATTCTTGTATACATACTGTCCTAAATGCGCGCTTCGGATAATATATAATCAGAATAATAGTTTTGTTAAAAAATTCGATAATGTATAGACAAAAAATAAGTCAATTTTTTATTCATTTTGTAGCTCAACTTTGAAGCTTCATAAATAAAAAAAAATCGAACTAATTTTGGCAAAGCCTTTGACACTGCATCTCCCCTCACCTAGTATATTAACAAAATTTTCTTATAGTGCTTTGTTCGCAAAATTTGGGAATTTTGTGTAATTGCTTAATAACAATAGCATGCTTATATATACACTCATTTTTAATAATGAATTGAAATACTTTGAAATACTTTGAAAACACGTTTTTCCTGTTTTAATTAAAAAATGTTTTAATTAAAGGTTGTTTCGTTTCAAAAGAAATGTAGAATAGCGATCTTTATTTGATCTTGAGAACTTTTGGGAATGTAATTTCATAGTCAATTAAACTTTTTTCAATCAGTGAAACTGATTGATTTTTTAAACGCAAATCGATTTCTCTTATCATTCTGTTTGCAAAAATGTATAGTGCAAAATAATAAAAATATAAATATTTTACGAATTATTTCATATTTTATATAAGATATTTCTTATTTTACTTTCATGTGATACTTTGTATAGATAAAGTCATTACATGTGAGCGTGTGTTCAAAAAACACTATGCTAAAGATAAAAATAAAAATTTCTTTCATTTTAAAAAAATGAAAATTAATATTTTATTTTAATTTCTATTTTTGTTAAGTATAAATAACAAAAACTAAATAGAATTAATTGTAACTTTATTCAAAGTAATTTTATTTCCCAAAAAAAATAATCAATGTAATTCGCTCAAACTATTTATATCACCTTTGTGATACAAAATATTCACACATTACATTGAATCAAATTACAATAATTTCAGTTAATTCTATTTTTTTTTTGTTACTTACATGTAAAGAAAAAAAAGAAATTATAATAAAATACTAATTAAAAATACCAAAGAAATTTGTATTCTTATTGTTAGCATAGTGCTATCTTAGCACATGCTCATATGCAATAATTATCTATAAAAATTAAGTATAAAATTAATAATTTGACAGAATAATTGAATTTTAGTTCGTTATTATTTTATTTATTAACTTTTATATCTGTTAACAAAAAAGAAACATACGTATATGCAAACGTTGCACACAAAAATAACACATATTTATATAAACATTGTACACAAAAATAAATATTTATATATAAATGTTGCACACAAATCTGTTACAAAATAAATTTTTGTATATATACATGGAATTATATAAAAATAAAAGAGAACATTGATTTTGCATTAACGTATTTCTATTCGCACGGCATATATTGTTTATCATTCGCCATTATGTATAGCTTGATAGGTGAATACTGAGTGATATCTTCAAAATTTATAAATCCCCATGTGTTTGTCTTGGTCACTTCAAATACATAATAATGTCGATATATACTCAATGTGTTCAATTTGAAATATAAAAAATATATATTTTGCGATTCATGAATAATTATGTACTTAATTTGACCAAACAAAAAATCATTCGAGTCTATTTTTATAACTGCATTGATACGAGTTAGTTATAAGATATAAGTTAGTTATAAATTATGCTATTTTCAACTCAAGATGTTGATATTCATTAACAATATGTGGCGAAAGAATATTTTTCAAATGACTATAATCGCGTAAAAAACTCAACTTTTCGTCGAGTATGAGATCCCAACATAACGATTTAAAAATCCTTTCCTAAGGAGAAATAAGACATACTGAACTAATATTTCAAAGCAAGTATAAAAGCTGGTTTTTGATGCGATGTTATGATTTTGGAATTCTTTCAATTGTTTATGTTTCGCTTTATAATGGAGAAGAAAGATACTTGAGGGGATCAAATTTTTTCATTATTCGAGCGTAGTGAAGTAATAAATGATATTTAGGCTTTAGCGATTCAGAAAAAAGTTATAAATATAAGGAGTGATGCTCAGAGTTTCGAGTAATTCAAGAATCACAATATTAAATGATGGAGACATGATGATGCTTTTATTATTTCACGCAAATTAAGATAAAATTCCCATACTTCATAATCGAGAAGAACAAGTCACCAATAAGCAAACCGAGATTTTCGATAAGAATAACATTTCTGATGATGAGATTGTTAGTAGCTATGATAAGAGCGTTATATCGTATACAAACAGACATTTTTCCTAACGCTCATACCATAGTTAAAATGTGCAGTTCGCGAATTTAGAGTATCGAGAGAAAATATTTTTTCGTCAATTATAAAAGTCTTAAAAATTTTTGCTACTTCATATACCTTCAAAAATATCATGCAAAATATCATGATATCTAAACTTGCATATTTTACTATGTGAAGACTCAAGATTTCGCCTATTTGATGAATTATCACATCTGGTAACCCTGGTTTCCGCCGCTGGTGAAGTCACCTCGATATTTTGGACTACATAATTTTCATCTGTTGTGAATTTTACTGCAACTTGTGCGGTTGAGACCGCATTTATCACAAGTTTTTCTTCATTATCGCAAGGTGCCATTGTGGCCGACTACAAGTCCGCAGTTGGTCGCAAAAGTAACATCGAACACACACTTTACACTGTACAACTACGTAGCTAATGGTACATTAGAAGACCAAGCACGGGAATTGTAGAAGTGATACATAAGTTTTTTCCAAGAAAAGCCTCAGTGCCACTACTCAAAGCGTGTCCAAATGTCTGAACTATGAAAATCGGGAGATAGGTTACGCTAATCCTTTGTGTGAACGGAGGGTTAAGAATCCTTATTTTGAACCGCATAATCAATTTGATTGTGTTCTCACATGCGATGTAAAATAAAATTTCTATTGTTTATCTGTTATATGTAGCAAAATTTCCCACATTACAAATACAAACTTATTCCTATTTTAAAAAATTGGTTATAAATGTTTAATAGTTTATAATTTCATGATTTTAATTGTTTTTTCTTTGTCTTCTATTGGAACAGCTAAGATGATTTATGATTCATCTTTCGTTATAAACAAAGTCTTTGGTTCCAAATATTTACTTGTAACAAGCAAGAATATATCAGAGCCGTTAGCAATCAGAGAAAATCGGGAAAAGTCAGGGAATGAAGGAACTTATTAATCTTAGATGAGAACAAATTACTGTAATTTTTTATTTCTAAGAAAACTTCACTTCAAAAATTATTATATAAAATTTGGTAACTGTATATTAAAACAACGAATTCACTTCTAATGATTTCAACTTTGATATATATTGTTAAGATCGTAACTCTGAGTAATCCTCAAAAGATTTTAGTCCGCGCTCGTTATACATTAAAAAATTAACTAAATAAGTTTTCTAAATAGAACACAAAATTTACCCCATCCTTCCTGTTTACAGGAATTAATGACTTTCCAAGCGAGGTCCACAAGGTCACAATCAGATAAGGTATCTGCGAGTAATGTCTGCTAATATGAAAAAATTTAATTGTTCAAATATCGCGGATGGCTGCATACCGATTTCTTTATTGCGCTTGCATAGTAGGTTAGCGTAGCGTTGTTCAGACCAGCGGCTTACAGCCGCAAAGTCTTAAAACATACATATTGGAAGGACTATACCATATTTAACGACATTCATTATAGAAAAACCGCATTCTACAATGAAATTGTTTGTCGGTAATGATAGTAGGATAAATGCTAATGTAGCTAATGTTGTTTAAAGACAAAATTACCTCCTGCATTTTTGAATTTGTAGACTTCAGACCAAGACGTATAACAATCATTAATAACATTGTTATTAAAAATTTCAATTCAGTTAATGCTTAATAATTTATTCCACTGCATTTTTAGAATGCCAAGGTTATTTTTGTTAAGAAACTCGTCAAGAAAAGGTAATTCTTGAAATTTCTAGAAGATTTCTTTAATTTGATTTAAACAAATTTTAGGTGTCTTCCAACATTTGCAATTGTTGGAGGAATAAGTTGCCTCCAATATCTGTCTATCCTTGTCTGAAAGCTTGTTTGCTATCACGGTTGCACATGATTTATATGTTATGAGCGTAAATGTGTATGTTCTAAGACAAGAGTGGGGATAATATAACACTCTTAAATACTACATAATAATAATCGATGCATGCGGTGAAGTATTTAGGCAAGGACAGATAGATGCCATCATTGACAGTCACCTATAACTTTTCCAGTATGTACGTTCTAAGCGCAAAGCGCGCTAGTTGCTGTTTGCGATTCTGCGTCCGCCATTGTTCGTTTGCGCGTGGACCGTTGAGCAAGCTGGCTCATTTTACAACGTGAATTACCGTGTAAATATGTCATAAGGAAAATTAAAGGGAATAATCCACTTCATGCTACAAATGCTTTGAAGCATTTTTTGATTGGTCATTTCAAAAATTTTTTCTTTTAATTGGTCAACGAAGATCACATTTTTTGTATTTGCAACGTGGATCATCCATACTACATTCCTGCACAAGCTGTCTCACTTATTTTATGCTAATGAAATCACATTGTGTTTGACCACAAAGCGAAAGGAACGTTCAAGGACAATCAGACATGGCTTGTTCAAAGGCATATTCGCGTCTTGTTTGATGTATTTTCGATGTATATAAGGAAAATCATAGCATGATTCGCGAATTATTGGACACCATTCTCAAACATTTGCATGTGTTTAAGGCCCTCAAAAGGTCCACTATTGGGATAACTTGATTGTTCATCTTATTGTTCATCTTATTGTAAATTGAATGTAGCCATTAGTAAAGCGTGGGAATTAAGTGTCAAAAGGAAAAGCATGACGGATATGACGTAAAAATTAAATATATGAAACATACAAATCAATATTAAGACATTACATGATGTATGTACATAATGTCTTAATAATGATTTATTCTATATCAGAAAATATTATTGTAAGTTATAAAGTTTATCATGTAATTTTATATATATTTAATTTTTACGTTATAAAGATTTTCAATCTAATCTAATCTCTCTTATATCAAAATAATCATTCAAAATAATCATTATCGTGTATTATTAACAAGAGTTCTATATACTGATTATTTTCAACAAATATCAGTTCCAAAATACAGTAGCAACTTAAAGTCCACATCTATTGCAAACATCCAATCTTTTTTTCGTATGTAAAGAAAATCATTCAATATATCATTCATATATCATTGTAAAAGCTTTCTCAATTTATCAGTTGAAGATAGAGTTAAGGTCGCGCATTTTTGTTGTAATTGCTTAATGATAAACCGCGCACCAAGCAAAAGTATGTAGCTCCAATATCTGCTAGAAATATAGCAAAAAACATAACACATTATTGCACACAACTGGAATAGTTCCGATCAATCTGTGTCAAGCACGCGAACATCGTGTCAGGTTACCAATCCTTCACCTCCAGTCACCACATACATCAGGTCATCAAGAAAGAGTTAGTCAATCGATTAAAACGACGATCTTTTGATGTTATTATGGTAGAGAGTCATAGATGAAGTAATTCACGTCAATAAGGTAGTCTGCGTCAAATCTCGTTTTAATAATTTCTGCGAAATTTCTGAGAAAATGGATTGCGTTGTGTTTCCAAAAATGACAGCATTTACCGCAATATTTTATACCCATACAAAGTGTGTCTGTTCCAAAACACATAAAACTCGCTGACCCCAATTTTAACGTACTATCTAGCGTTGACATTTCAATAGGAACCGAATCCTTCTAGAGGCTTATTTGTGCGGGTCAGATTGACAATCAAAACAATCAATGCAGCCGACACTGTAAAAAACACATTTTGAATGGATCATTTCACATCAAGTGATATAACATAGATCTCTTAATTTTAATTTAATATCATTCGATGAATTGAAGCATACGTTGAGTCGGTTGAGAAGTTGAACATAATAGTACTAACCCATTCCCTCCTGAAGATAAGACCTGTGAAGAATTATTCCTGCAAAGCATAAAGTGCAATAGTGACGGGCGTTTTATTCATCAAGCCAACAAGGCAAGATAAACAACTAGGGAGAATTCCGAAACATCGCTCTAAAACGCTTCATATCATCGAAAAAATAGCTCTTTCAACCTTGTATGCCTTGTAGGAAGTTCACGAAGGGATACGTACATTTGGACCACATGAGAGAGATGATCATTCACACAATGCCAAGTCTGCTACATCTTATCTCCCATACCATGCTGTATGAAAACGAGCTGCACTACGAAGTTCAAGGTAGTGTTCGATGACTCATGCAAAATCACGACCGGGCTATCTCTAAGTGACGCATTAATGGTGAGCTACGTAAGATCTTTTTTCCATTTTGGCCAGATTCTGAACATTCAAAATTACTCTTACAATCAATATAGCCAAAATGTATCAAAAAGTTCGATTCAATTCAAACATCATTACAATATATTTTCTGATGAGTATCCCAAAATGAGCTTATTAAAACTATCGAATTGCTCACTCTTACCTACTTTATTAGGACCGTTTCTGCCAATCAATGTGTTACGAAAGTTAGTGGAGGATAATGCAAATCGGTATCCAAAAGCGTCATAGATAGTATTGCAAGACTTTTAGATGATCTTATTACTGGATCAGAGATTTATCAGAAGAAGCTTCATCAATCAAAGAGGGAGATTATCACATTATTGCGAAAAGGAAAATTTGAGCTGGAGGAAATGATCATCCAATCTTCTCTGTCTCCAGGACCAGCACTCCTCGATCAAACAAAGAGAATTTATCCTATCCTTCGATAAGGATTCCGAGAAACCGATGTTATGCATGGGATTGTCAAGCAATCACATACTTATCAATCATCTGCCTCCTTTTGTGCTTATCAAATGAAGTATTTTATGCGCATCTTTCTAATCTTTGATCCACTGGGATTGTTGAATCCAGTTACATTATTCGATCTGGCAGGATCTCTGGCGACTCAAGTTCAATAGAAACGAATTGATTCCCTTGGAATTGAATATCAAATGGAAGCGTTTTGAAACAGAGTAGCAGGAACTAAATAGCATAAGCATTTCTAGCTTTGTTACTGTTGCAAATCAGCCTACTTGTTTGGAACTGTATGAGTTCTTAAACACTAATGAAATCACATATGCAGCATCTATTTACGCTCCATTTCAATCAACGATGTCTATTGCATACGTCTACTCTAAATCGAGAATAATGCCATTAAAGAACTTGTCACTCCCGTTTCGAATTATGTACATTGTTGCTAGCTCAACTTATCAATAAAATTTCTAAATGTCAAGTAGCTTCCATTTATCTGTGGACAAATTCTACAATTGTACTGACTGCAATCATGCAATCGATATTGGTCAACTTTATGGCATACCATCGGGAAAATATAAGAATTAACATCGATCTATCAGTGGAATCACATACGCAGGACAATACCCTGCGACCCGTTACGAGGTATCATGCCAAATTCTTTAACTCAATTAGATATTTGATCAGAACCTTCATGAAGCTGAAGCATGTCAAGGAGAGCTGGCCTCAAAGAACTCTTCCCTAAATCATCGATATGAAGAACATTCTTGAAAGAAAACTCATTCTTATTACCGCAATAGCAGCTAATACACAAGAGCCTGACATATTTTATCGATATTCAAATCTTCACCAGACTCATTCGGGTTGTGTTGCATACATATTCCGATTTGTGGAAAACTTTAAATATGTAAAAAGGATCATCCGACTAACTACAAGAAGTTTCATCTTCATGAAGGAACATCGTCGAATCTATATCTGAATAAGCAACAACACGCGATTTTGATCAAGGTAATACAATTGAAGCATTTCGTAAAAAGGAAACAAAGTCACTCATCAATCAAGGAACTGTTCCTACAGTCCTATATTAAAATTAAATCCATTTCTTGACGATTCCGGCATCTTATGCGTGAGTGGTCATTTAAGGGAATCCTTCTTATCTTATGCATTCAAACATTCCAACTATTGTCTAGAAATTGTTCATTTTCCGACTTAATTGTGATGCATTAGCTTGTGAAGCATTTTACATACTGGACAGCAAGCCACTCCAGCCGCAGTTCATGAGCGCTACTGGCTCATTTTAGTGGATAACACCATTCGACACATTCTCAGAAAATGCATCTGCTTTAGAACCTGCCTCCATCATCATAAGGAATTTACTTGAATCGCAGATTAAAACTTCCCTAATATTTGATCAATGTGGATTATATTAATATAATTCTCTACAGCAAAGAAGGTGCAAACAAAAACCACTAAGCTGATGAAATTCTATATTGCAATCTTTGTCTATTTAGCCACCAAGGCGGTTTATATTGAATAATTCGTTTCAATCTTGTCGTCAAAAGCATTTCTAAGTGTCTTCAGACACTTTCGTTGCGAGAAGAAACTGTCCTTTAGACATTTTTTCTGACAACGATTAAAAATTTCTTAGGTAGGTGCCAAACGCGAGCTAAATGAATTAGCAGAGTAATCCAAAACAAGCTAACTCAGTAACAAATCCAAGATCAGGTGGCGAGCCTAAGAGTTTGTTGGCAGTTTATACCGTCTAAAGTACTATGATTATATATGGGAAGCAGTCGTGAAAGCAACCAAGCGACATTTAACTTGTACAACAAGAAATCAACCTGAAATATGAAGAACTGGAAACATTACTCATTCAGATTGAAGCAATACTAAATCTTCGTCCTCTCACTTCGATTTCATTTGATTTCGTCGATTTGGTCGCTAATTCCGGGACATTTTTTGACACTTATTAGACACTTTTCTCACGTCTTATCGCAAGCGATTTCTGGACGAGATACCCGTAAATCTTTCGCGATGGCAATATATATACAACAACACTGTGTCAACACTTTTGGAAGCGTTGTGACACAAAATATCTTCAGTAGTGCCAAGAACGGCATAACAAGTGATAACGAGCTATCTATATCGACAAATGATTATTATCAAAGAAGACATACCTTTCCGTTACCATAGCCTCTAGGGAAAATTTACAGATACTTCCAGGCTAGTATGCCATATCTCGCATCGGTACGATATGGCATTTATAAACAACCCATTAGTCTCTGTCTACTGTCAATTGAAGACTAAGGTTTGATCATAATGCTTGAAATTTACTTCCTTGTCTATTCACATTAGTTATACTTTTATTTTTTAATTGTCTTGCTAATTCTTCAATACGCTATTTTTTGTTAAGTGCAATCGCTTGTTTTGTTGAAAGGTGATTTTTAAGAGCAATGATATGTCTGCTAGTAAAGTGGAAAAAATTTAGTCGTTTAAATATCGCGCATGGCTGCGTATCGATTTCTCTATCACGCTTGCATGGTGCTGCTTAGACTAGCATGGCGTGCTTGCATCTGCAAGACGCGCTAATTGTTCGCGATCCAATAGTCGCCACGTGAGGACCGATGAGCAAGCTGATCATTGTACAACGTGAGTAATATGTAAATACATTACAAGAAGAATTAAAGTATATTTCTGCACAAGCTGCCTCACTTATTTTATGCTAACGAAACCACATCATGCGTGGCTACAAGGCGAGAAGTCTCTGGCGAAAAGAAAATAGCGCTTCACATACCGCAAGAAGGCATAAGTCTTCCATTAACATAAGGATTGGGTTAAATCGGATTGGGAATGCAGACAGAGGGGCTCCGCGCCTCCCCCGCACATGTAATCTTTTTACACAAAAATTATCTGGAATAGAACAATTGATTTTGTTTTGCTTTAAAAGCAAAGAAGTATGGGTGAAGTAGGGGATTGCTCCTCCCCCCTGCTCTCCCCCCTCTGATTTAATCCTAACCTAATCCAAGCCTTATCTGTGAGATAAATTTCGGTTCGCGTGGAAAATCGCACTTTTTGGCGAGGCAGGGTAGAAGTCGCTTCGCTTTGGAAGTTGTTGATCCCTAGGCAAGGAGGAAGAGAGGAATATTGTTATTTGTGGTTATAATTTAAAATATATACTTAATTACACATTAATATTGTCAACTTTATTTGTTAATAACTTTTAAATACACATATAGTGAGAGCTAAGAAAAAAATTTTCCGGAGATTACTCAGAGCCTTGATAATATATATAAAGGTCGAAATTATTGGAGGAGAGTCTGTTTTCAATATTTACCTAAAATTTTTTTAATTGTTTAAGGAAGCAATATCAAAATTAAAAAATTTTTAATCTGCGAATAATGAATAAATTAAAAATCAAGGAACTCTTTATATCTAATAAGATATCGCAAAAATAAACAAAAAGATAAATATTCTTTTTTTAAAAGTGAGTATTTTAAAAATGAGATTTTTATACATTTTAGCAAATATAAAAAAAAGATTTCGTTTCATATTTATTATGTTAGTTTCATTCGCCATGTTTTCTGTCAGTGTCTCAAAAATATTAGTTTGATATTCATGTATTCTTGCTAATCCACATCCTTCATATTTGGAACAAGTCCTTTCTGTCTTTTATTCCGTCTTTTCATTATTCCTTAATTGTTCAATAAAGTGCATATATCTATGTTTCCAAATATACTTATTATTTCTGTGATATACTTCATAATAATTTTGTATAAAATATTTTCACCAAAATTAATGGTTGATTTTAACTTTGTGCTTGGCAATATCCTTCAATATTTGATAATTTCTTTATTCTATACTATACTCATCAAGTGTCATTTTTTTCATGTCTTCCTTTTTTCTGATTTCTTCCAAGGTTTAGACATTAGGACAGTATTTATATTCTTGTTTCTCTCTTGTTTCATTTGTTGTTCTCTTTATATATTATAGATATGTCGTCTTGTATTCTTTCAGGAACATCTCTATAGAATCCGTGAAAAAAATTATTTAACAGTGAGTCAAATTACACATGTATGTTTTACACATGTATCAGCTATTAATAATGCTTAATAGCTGATATATGTGTAAAACAAAATTTCCATTTTAGATAACTTGTCCACTATGATGTGTGGGTTATCGATGATCGGCATGGAATATATGTATTAATAAAATATAATAATGTTGAATACTCAAATATTTATATGTGCATAATTGCAAACATATATGTACATCTACGGAGTATTTAAATATTTGTATATATTATAATATTCCTTGTAGACAGACAGAGCGGATTAAACATAATGGAAATTAATTATTGTTTACTGTGAAAATTTTAAAGCGATTTTTTATTCGATTTCATTTGATCTATCTTCTGTTACGCTTCTTATCAAACATTCTGTACACATACACATATGAGTAATTACTTACATACGCGAACGTACAAAAATTGTGTGTGTTTTATTGAGATTTACTTACAGTTATTAATATACATTAAATATTCTTTATATTTTAATCCAATTCTATGATAAAAATTATTTTGAAAATCTTAATAGTGACATAGTAAATCTCATTAGATATATATGTATATGTGATAAAAATATAATTATAGAAATTGTATACAACTTTTCTTATATGTATAAGAACACATATAATAACAACTTATAATGTCATAAAGATACATTCAATTACAATCTTAATATGTCATGAAGCAAAATTAAAATTGTTTCGAAGATGTGAAAAAGCATCAAAAATTGTTAAATTGCTAATCAATTTTAACTCGTGATATTACTACGGTAGTTTAGTAGAATTAGCGTTTCAAGATCGAAAAATCATTTCTGCTCGTGTTTCAAAAAGGACTACATATGTAGTATATAAATTTACACAGAATCATTTACAAACCCTTGAGAATTTGGTCAAGGAGATAATGAGGAGAGAGTACAAATGGAAGCTGACAGAATCTTCATTTATAATGTAAACTTATATTTATTAAAAGAAAAAAATATTATCATTATCAGCTTTTTAAACTTTATTCCTCCTCCTTTAATGAAGGGAATAGATTTGTGACTGTCTATATTCCAGGAAACCCCTTACACCGTTTTATATAAGTACCTTATTCAATGTGCTCCTACACCACCTTCCTCTCCTCCAACCTTGACGCGCCATTGTACTCCGTTTAGATAAAGAACAGTCAACGCTTGTTTTTTTCGTATCACGAATCATATACACATATATGCATGTATGTACGTATGAACGTATATATGTATGAACTTGTATGTATGAACGTATGTATCTTTCCACATAAGAAAAAAGGAATTACAGGTGTGAAAATAAATATACAGCGTGAACTTTCAGCAATTCGATGGCACAAATAATCTACTATATATTAGGCTACTCTTATAAAGAGTGCTGCAACGATAATGCAATAACTTTTCTCGTGACACTTATGATAGGAATTATTTTATATACAACTGCCACCTAAAGATAAATCCTAAAAGATAGGCTCGCTGCGGCGAAGGTTAATTCTCAGCGTCAGTCTTTATCCTGTTTTCTCCGCGCATGATTGGATGTTATTGCATTGTCGTTTTTAGAAAGTGTGACTGGCTTCAAACGCGCAATTAAGTTTATGTTACTCTTTTTTCGAATTCTACACATTGTTTTTTGTTACTCACCGCATAAGCGGCATTTTCTAGCTGTATTAACTCTGTGTTAGAATCAAGGTCATTCACATAAAGAAGAAGTTTGTTTGCGCGCGAGATATGAGTAATTTTTTCCCCAATGTACAAAAATATTCTACCATTAATGCTTAATGATAGAATACTTTTGCACATTTCTGTGATTAAGTGAAGTGATAATTTTTTTTTTATAGTGCATTGCTATTACCTAAAAGAAATATGTGATAAAAAAAAACAAAAAAGTTGAGGATTGTCTCCTCCTCCTCAGTCCAGGTTCAAAGTGATACAGTTATTATCGATATTAATCAGTTACATGTTAATCAATTAGATTTATTCCATCGTATCATCGAGATGAGGTGGATGATCTTATACAAATGCGTGTAAATAGAATTGAATTCAATCATCTCATCGACAATCTCGATAATGCGATGGAGGAAAAGGAAGCGAAAGAGGAAGAGGAAGTGGAAGAAAAGGTAGAAAAGGAGAACGCCTTGACAATCGGGTTGGAGGAGGAAGAGGAAGAGGAGGAAGAGGAGAAGAAAAAGAAGGAATAACAATTGATTTGGAGGGTTAAGTGAAGAGTGTGGAGAAGGTAAAAATATTTTATTTTATATATATATATATA
>NW_017259448.1:64592-84464 GCF_001594045.1 Atta colombica
TTTTTTCTTTAAAAACTTGTTCGCATTATAGTATCACGACGCATTTTGGGGTGGATGCGGGTTTCGCGGCGGCGGCGGCGGGTTGGCGATTCCCAATGATACATGATGCCACAACATGATGGCATCACGTATCATTATAAACATCGATAGCGCCAGGGACTTTCCGCGCCTTCTCCCTCCTTCCCCGCGCCTACGAGTATTCCCCGCGGCCCCCTCTAGCCCCATGGCTTAGAATATACTCCCATAATATACCTACTCACATCCACACATATAATTACAAATTTTTCTGTATTTAAATCTAGGTTCGTACTTATGTAGTTCGTACTTTTGTAGATCGCGACACACACACACACACACACACACACACTTTTTTTTATGTATGTGTACTCATATGAGATGTGTGGATAGATGAAATAACAGGCTTACTGTTTAGCTGCGCGGGAGTACCTGGTCCACAAAACCTCGGGTGGATATTGCTTGATGCTGAGAAGACTCGTTGTCCACACAAGAACGCCAGGAGAGTATCCAGTGAGTCAAGACTTTGGATGGTCTCAGAGAGCACACGGCGTAATTGAACACTGAGACCAAGACTTTGGTTTGCACGAACTGACGCGAATTGAAATTTTTTTGTGTACATGAACTAGATTAGCTTGATTTTGGTGCTAACGTTCTGCATTTTCGCGAGATTTTCGCTTTTATTTATATCTCGAAAAAGGGCGTAGTTTTTGTCTAGGATGCAATAATTAATTGCAATGTCACGCGAGATTTACGATTTTTATAGCGTTTCTTCGTATAGCGATTCTATCGTTGTTAATCTAAAGTGCATCGTTAGAGGAGTTTCGAGAAGAAAAGAAATGATTTACGTTTTTTCTTTAAAGAGACAAGATTGTTCCAGACGGATGACGAATTCTGTTATCCTCGCGGAAAATATGGCTAGGTAAACAGATCGTTACAACTAGTTTTGCGTGCAGGGCAACCATTGCCAGTCGCGATCCGATCTTAGATAACGCTACCGTAGGAAATTATCCCATTTTTATGGATGTTTTAAGTGACGTGACGCCTATTTTTTTTTTAGATGAAATTATTGGTCAATCTGAAATGACAAAGCTTGAATTTTTACTATTGCGTGACTTCGGTGCATTTATAATGGCTTTCACAATCTTGTCACTTTTCGAGCCTTAAGATTGTTATTCCTTCCGGATTGATTCGCGCTTACGAGTTTTCGCGGAGCTTGTCCGGTCCTTTTTGTTCTGTCCTTTTTACTGTCAGATCATCAGAGGATTCGAGTCTCATAAACGCCAACGTAGTCGCGACGTGAAGCCGACTCTTTTGAAAGAAAAGAATCGTAGTATCGTCTATAAGACGTAATACACAGAAACATTTAAGATCCAGCGAGACCATTTAAGGCTTTGCTATTTCTATAGTTTATGTTGTCACATATACGGTCTTAATATATTATATTTTTTACAATTTTAATGTCATCTCTGTTTATGAAATTATTATGAAAATATTATAAAATATATATTATATTGGTTTGCCCCGTGAGATGTAAGTAAAGCTGATATTATCAATTTTATAACAATAAAGTTAGGTTTCACTCTGTTATCGCTACTTAAATACATGAATCTCATGCGATCTTGAAACTGTTGCCAGCAATCGATGTCGAAATAAATTCCGTCCACGTTGTGTCCGCTCAATTTTACAAGAGGTTTGAAGATTCTTTCGTTTGTTTTTTTGTAATCCTACGTGAATCATCTTCGTATGAGAATTGTTAAGACCATATGTTGTTGCTAATGACATATGAAATCGAGCGTTTCTTCATCATTATGTATCTTGAAAGAATCGGGGATGGAGTACATTCCCATGTCCGAATTATTATTAATATTATTAATATTTTTTGGACTGGCCATTGTTCTTACACCACAGTAATACCAAATTCAAGTAACCAAGATGGCAATCAAAAATACAAGAAGCATAGTATTTGTTTGCTCGCGAAGCTGCGGATAACGAGACTCGAATGAAATTTTTTTCGATTATTCGGATTTTCGATAATACCGTCAACATCGCTTCCCTCTCCAACTTATAAAATTATTCTGCGCGCATAGATGAAAAAAATGAAAAAATAAATTGTCTCTACATTTTTCTTAAAAATTTTGAAATAATCTATACACTATAAAAGTCAAGAGAGGAGAAGAGTGAGATAAAACGAAAACAAACAGGAATGAAAAGGAATGTTTTACAATTCCTCTTCTGCTTTTTTTATAAAATGACAGTAGAAGAAATTTGACCAGCCGAAAAGAGAAAATTTTTTTCGCAATAAACTATAAGGGAAAAAGAATTGATTTAACTCGGGGGTAGTTTCTAACGAATAAGAAATAATACATCAATAACGATCGAGTTTTTTTAAAAAAACAAGAAATTTATGAAGCATCTTTGATTTAAAATACATTTACGATTGGGTTTATTGCTTTTTTAGAAAATTCATTAATGTTTAAAAAGACAGAAATACGACAAAAAAAAATGTTAAATTGAGTTGGGTAATGGTAATACAGAAAAATTTTTTCATCTTTCTTTTTTCTTTTGTGTATACTCCTAAGGGAAAAAATAACGTGTAGTATACAAAAATTTATAGAATACAAAAATTAAATATTAATTGTATTGATAAACGTGAGAAAAGTTTTAAGCGAAGGGAATTATTTTCAATGTTCGCCATGATTTTTTCCTCGTGACGAAGCAAATCTTAAAGAAGAGAAAACCAAGTGATATCGTTGGTCAAGCAAAATATAGGAATTTCCATTAAAATTATATTTTTTCGTTTTGTTGAAAGATTTATTGTTTATCAATCATAGACTTAATATTGCGTGAGAATCCTTTCAAGTAAGAAGATACATAAAAACAGAAGGAAAAATTTAAAATATGAGATTCATCGTAATAATAATTTTATAGTGTGACAAAAACTTTTTTGGATAATAATGAAAACGAGAACTAAAGGTTTTAGGATAAATACAAAGGGAGTGATGCTTTTCGAGATAATTTTTATAGGAGAGAAATGGAGCTAGATTAGATATGGGGTTGGGATTAGATATGGGGGCATAACTAGAAAATTTTTATCTTCTACTTCTCTAAATTTTACAAGAAAATCATTTTTAATAATGGAAGCGACCAATTATCAAAATTGTTAAAATCTATCACTGAAGGGACTAGAAACTTTTAGCGATTCTTTTCAGGAGAGGAATTTATGAATATCGCTACAAGCATAAATAGCACGCACTGATCAAGTTAAAGTTTAGTTCTGCGTTCAGATCCTGAAGTGAATTGATTTTACACTGACTATTTTGCGAGTTGTTTATATTAATTTCATATTTAAAAAATGGAACTTCGCGAGCAACTTGAGTCACTAGCAACGAGTTGCTAGCAACTTGAATAAAAAATTAATTACTGCTGATTTTCTAGCAAAGTTGTCAAATAATAAAGGTAAAAAAAATTATTCAATTTTCGGAAATTTCATTTCCGAAATTTCATTTTTGGATGAATTCTTCAACACATTAGTGTGCATTATACACAAACTAGGACATTGTGATGGTGACGACATCACATAGCTGACTTCAAGTATTGGACTGGAGAGGGTAAGCAGTAATAATTTCAAAAATAAAATCGAATATATATTAGCATTAATAATTAAATTATAATATTTATTTCATAGAACCGAACTGTATTATAGATCAAGCGATAGTCAAGCGCAGGGGGCATCCAATAAGACGACTTAGATAAAGCGATCACCCTATGAGAGAAAAAGAGGAGGGAGTAAGTATCAGCGAGTAAGTTTTGGGGAAATAAATATTAATTAAATGTTTATAAAAATCTGGATTAAAATATTTTTTATTAAAATATTTTATTTTTTTCTAAGAAGAGCACGAATTAAATAGAAAATAATGTTCCGCCTTCATGTGACATTCGTATCATTCGTATCATAATTGGTAAATATTTTACAAATACGCAAATAATATAAGGTTCTATGAGTATAATACATGTAGAATTAAATGAGAGCAAAGAGTCAACAACAATAAATAATAAAGAACATAATATAATAAACAAAATAATAGCTATAATGATTACAAACGTTTCGATTCCGGAGTTATTATCAATGTTACAAAATAAAAGTGAAAAACTTAAGAATAATCAAATAAAATACATTAGTTCGTTTCTTGTTAACTGCTTAAAAAATTCCGTTGAACGAGTTTTTGATTATCTTTCAAGTACTAATATCTACGATAATATCCAATTAGTACTATAATATTCAATTTTATCTTCAACAATAAAATTTATAAACAAATTTTTGCGACACTTATGGAATCATTCTTGTCACCAGTTGTTACGGATAGTTATACAAGATTTCGAAAACATTGCGATACAAAAATTATCAATTCATTTAACATTTTATTATAAGTATGTAGATGATATTACCTTGACAGCTCCGTCTGAAAGCATTGATGAAATTTTGAACACTTTTAATTCGTTACATAATAGATTACAGTTTACTGTCGAAGTTGAGGATGAAGGTAAAATAAGTTTTTTAGACACTTTATTAATTGTGAAGGGGCAGAATCTCATTTTTGATGGATTTCGCAAGGCAACTTTTTCTGATATAGATACCTCAATTTTCACTCAAACCATCCTATGTGTCATAAAAGAGGTATAGTATACAGAGTAGTTGATAAAATATTTCGATTATATCATCCGAGTTTTCAGCAAAACAATCTAATAGCCATTAACATTTTTTTAAATAATAGATACCCATTACATTTTATTTTTTCAAGTATTCATAACAGAATTAAATTTCATATTAAAAATATATCGAATGACAAAAATGTCAATCAATAATAATAAGTTTTTTACTATTCCATTTGTTAATATTATTTCAGAGAAATTTAAACCTATAGGGCAATATGTTAAATTGCAAATTAGCTTTTACAATTCTTAATACGTTAAAAAATTTTATTAAAAGAGGCAAGATAAACTAGTAGAACATGATAACAATCAAAATGTGGTATACAAAATTTCATGTGACGATTGTAACGCTAATTATGTTGGCCAAACAAAAAGACAATTGAAAACAAAAATCCATGAGCATATTACAGATATTAATAAAATTTAAAATAATTTCTAAATTCCTGATGGTTATTTCTAATCATTGCTGAGTTTAATCATAATTTTAAATGAGACAATGTTGAGATAATGGATATAGAATCGGCTTACAACAAAAGATTAATATCTGAAATGGTGCACATTAAAAAGCAGAAACATGGCATTAATAAGTAAAATGAAACGAACTCACTACTAAAAATATTCCAATATGATACATAGTTTTTCCTTTTCTTAATAATTTTCTTTCCTTTCCCTCCTTTTCTACTTCTACTATAACCGTGTTTTTCTTCTTGGCATTGCGTTATCTGACAAGACGGAAAGAAGTTGTCTTCATTTTAATTTTTACGATTTACGTTAAAGGATGGAATACGAGTATAATATTGACTATTAAACGAATATTTTTCTCTCTATCAACTAATATATCATAATTCGGATAACACAAGGTATATTTTAGACTACAATAGACATGTAATTATAATTGCGCTAGAAATTTTTTGTTCTACTTTTTCTTGTATTTTTAGAGAATAGTTTGTCAAATGATTTGACTAAATTAACAACATGACGAACTCTAATTTTTTAAGCAGTTAACAAGAAACGAACTAATGTATTTTATTTGATTTATTCTTAAGCTTTTTACTTTTATATTTTGTAACATTGATAATGACCCGATCGGAATCGAAATGTTTGTAATCATTATAGTTATTATTTTGTTTATTATATTATGTTCTTTATTATTTATATTGTTGACTCTTTGCCCTCATTTAATTCTACATTGTATTTTACAAATAGCCGAAAAATCTAGTTCATATAATATAAATGTAATGCGACAAAGAATAAAATCAATTTTGTTTTAGATGATGATAATGACGACAACAATGATTGGAATGATGATTTAAATCCATCTGATTCGATTCGAGCACTGGTCTCTTCAGATTTCACCATTTCCATAACGTGTAAGTTCTTTAAAAAAAATAAGTTAGGCGAATATAGAGAATTAGTTATGTGTAGAGTTCATAAACAATAATAATAACAAAATTACTTTTTAGCGCAGGAAATCGAAGAAGAGCGAGAGGAATTAACGCAGGAAGAAGTAGAGTCAGGAGAGGAGGAGGAGGAGGAGGACGAGGAGAAGGCGGAGGAGGAGGGGGGATGGAGAGGAGCAGAAGGAGGAGAAAGACAATGAGAACATTAACGATGACAATGTCGATGATGGTGTCGATGATGATGATGATGGTGCTAATAATGAGGAGGAGGACAACATAAATGTTGATAGTGTTAATGACAACAGCGATGATAGAAAGGAAGAGGAAATACGTGATGAAGAAGAAATAACTCAAGAGGCAATAGAGGAAGAAGAAGAAAACAGATATTACGCACTTCTTGAAAATGAAGATAATAATATTTTTATTTTAAATTTGTTGCTCGGGATATTTAAGATATTTTTATCAGATATTTCATATTCCCCTGTTCTGCCTATGTTGCTGGAATATTAAATTTTACAAAAAAGAAAAACATTCTCCCACACATAATCATGTAAACAACTATAGGTGAGTTATCTTGCTATGTTGTAATATTACGACTAGTAGTATAAATTTCTGACTTAATATATAGCAATGTTATCAGATTGATAAGATTTAACTTTTTTTTACAATACAAACTGGCGATGGTACTGACCATCGACACGGTTGCTTCTACAACGCGACATACAAGAGAAGAAAACGCTTCCTTGGAAGAAGAATTTTCATAAAATTTCGAGGACTCCATCAACGATGAACAGCAGCAGCAACGGTTACAGGCACATTATCAGAAGGAAAATAATCAATATCAGCAGGATCATCATTGTCAGCAAAAGGTTAGAGATAACTTCGCTTTTATTGAATTAAGGAGGGTGGAAAACTCGCGTCCGTTTAAGAATTTTACAATATTAGGGAGGCAATTTTCGCGATACGTCCGCTACCCGAAAATAGTGATATCGTTCCTTGGATAGAAAGCGCGTTCCAAAATCCGGGCGTATGCGCTACATTCGTGCGAGCCGAATGATTACATAATTTTTATGGCCCGTTTTATGTAGTTCTATCTTTTTATGACACTGTCTATTGCCAATTCTAATGAGATGTTAATAAAAGGAGGAGTCACATCCAAAGAAATCATCATATTCAATAATTCAATCCAGTTAAAGATTCATAAAGATCAAAGCTATTTTTTATCTGACTTCTTGTAGGAAGGATTACTTTTGGAAATGATATTTTTGTAAGAATGTAGCTATTGGATATAAGGATGTATTTATAGAAGACACAATGATCCTAAACGGAATATTATCCTTGTGTATCTTCGATAATCCAGAAGTTTTTGACAAATTTGAGACTAAATCGGAGACTAAAAAATTCCTTATCTGAAATGAATTCCTTTTTATGCCAGTTCTTTAACATATTATTAAGTTGTCTTTCCAACGTTAGTGTCGGATTCCTTTTTATCATAGAGTGTCAGTGTCATTTAGGAGTTCATGCATTTTCTGATTGTAAAGCCATGCATTCCACCGTCACATTATCAGCATGTGAAAATCACATCATTATTCTCTTTACACCATTGTGTTGTGTATTTAACCATCTTGTTAATTTTCATTTCATTATTCCTCAACTGTGGACTATTATGAAGAATTCTATAAGTAATCGTAATAAGATCCCTTCTAATAACAAATTAATTGATAACTTAATCTAGGGCAATTAGAAATCCGCGCTATAATTGTGCGCTTAAATTACTGGTCCTCAGTATATTGGAATGTATTTAAAACATAATTGAATATAAGAAGTACGTTTCGGTTCTATTCTAGCCTTCTTCAGCTTGACATCATTTATATTCGAAAATACAATTGCACACATGGAACCTTTGATCTCCCAATGATTATCCATGACCAGTGATATGCTGGATGGTCTCTTGGGGATCATATTATGAAGAAATCGATGAAAATCTGGGATAGCTATATTCCTAATTTTGATTAGATGATCAATTTTATTTCGAAACGAACAACTTTTAATATCTTTAATGAATTCTTTTATCGTATGTACTTTATTATGAGAGTCCGGAAGGCTAAATTTAGTACCCATTTGTAATAAATTAGAGACCATTGATGGAATATCTCTGCCAGTTAAATTAATGAACCATTTTTTGTTTGTCTAATCTAATGAGTTTACAGAATCAACATTAAATTTATTCACTTTAATGTTAATATTAACAAGAGACTCATTCGATCCAATAATTGGCGTAACTTCGAATTTTAATTTCTATTAAAGATATCATTCGGTGCACAGTACTTCCTTCGCGCGATCTCTTTCATTTTGTACTTCCATACCGCGTATAAGGCAAATTGTTGTTCAGGTTGTGTCGTAGGTGCTGCGAAACATTGTCGCAGACCGAGTGCATTCACACTCTCCCCGCCGATCATAAATCGCCAATTGTGATTCGTAGGTGCATAGGTATTCTGCAAATTGCGCAAAGTTCTCAAGAAAGGTTATCTCGTGACGAATATGAGAAATGGCAATTTAGAATGACATGATTCGATCCTTGTACGAGGCAAGATGATTTGTTTGCCGAATATATCTCAACAGTTTTTTTAAATTAAACTTTAAATTAAAATAGGAAGCTAGCAGATGACCAATGCCGAATGCCAGGATGATGAGAGAATAGGGATAATAGAGTAGTCTAATCTATGGGACTAAAGGGCGGCGCGGAGAAGAGGGCAGCGTGAGGAAGATCTCCGGTCGATGAATTACATAAACATGATGACATTCCGATATGTGTCCGTATTCTTTTTGTCATCCGTCGCCGCCCGCCACATAGTCTCAGGCATTTTATTCGCACTTTTAGATTTTTGTTTGAAACACCATACGTGGGAAATTTTTGGTCACATATATGTATGACTGATCTTTAATTGTCTGTTATTTTAGTATGAGCTTACATTTAATTTTCGCTTCACGAACGCTCCAAACTTCAATCATAAGAAAGATAAATTAAGATAAATAAATAAATAAATATGAATATTAAATATTAATAAATTAAGAAAAATTTTTTTAGAATGGCTGCAATATAATGCAGTATTCGAACACAAATTAAGGCCATTCTTTTGCATGTATATAAAGGCAATTTCGGAAATCTGTCTTTTGTTTGGAAATTTTTCTTTGTTTAATTTGGACAAGTTCTCCCAATCAAAGTCATGTGTAAAATTAATTAATTCGATGTTCTATAATTATAGATTGATTATTGGTATTCCAATTGATATGATTGCGATGTTCAGATATTCTGCTGAACAGTTTCCTGCAAGACTTCTTACTTGTTTATCTAACATAGGACATATCGTAATCCTTACAACAAATCCTTACAACAAATAAACCACATTTTTATTACAAAATTTTGGGAGGACGTCCTTATGTACTTTGATGAAGTTCTTTAATTTGTTGCGGCTGCAAAATACTAACCTCATATTAGTGTTTTTACAAATATAGAAAACTTTTCTGCAGTAAATGCCGTATACAATAGTAAAAACTAAGAGACGATATTCGTCCAATATTCGTCTCATCATTATAATCATTTTCATTAAGCAGGATTTCTTAAATAAATATTTATTTAATTATACTGATAATCTGCTATCAAATTATGTCGCGATAAGTTCTAATAGCAGAATAGATCTTACTAATGATGGGCTGCTTTTTTGAGTAAGTTAAATAATTTTATTAAATAATTTTCAACGGGAAAAATAATTATACTATCAAACGAACAAGTGACAAATAAGGTGCTTTTAATCAAATTCTGCATTTCAAAATTCATTGCCAGTACTGAAAATCTTCAATTTTCATTAAATGCATTATAGATAAATTATCAGCATTGGCAGTGAATATCAGATCATAGTTAAATTTTAAACATCATGTTTCATTCATAAGATGCTGCATAATCTTTATAATAATATATAATAATAAAGAAATTGATTCTAATATATACTCTTAGTACAAAATGTAATGATAGAAAATTTTACAAATTTTATTTATTTATTATTAAGTACGAATCTTTAATTTCATGATTGTAATATATTATGAATAATCGATTTGAAAAATAAATGGATATTCTAATATTAATTTTCTGTTAACTATTGGGTTGTCCGGAAAGTTCGTGCTGATGTTGAAGGAAAATTGAAACGCAGAAAATTTAAATTTTAGTATACATTTATTAAATTATATAGATTAGTCGGCACGAACTGTCCGGACAACAATACAATACTAAGATTAACGCTGATTATTTATTTTTCAGATAAATATTTATTTTACAATTGTTACATTTATACATCACGTATAAAAAAAAATTTTCGCATTTTATATCGAATTACATAAATTACTTCAACATTTTATTGCTCGTTATTTCACAACTTTAATATGCATCTTCAATTTTCTTAAAAGTTTCGTCCATCTGCAACGTGCTTTCGTCTATCTTGCCTCTAAAAGTTTCTTCTATCTGTGTTTTCGTCTTTCCTCGTGTCTCCGGTAATACAATTATTAGAAAAATAGTGGCTATAATAGATATTATACAGTAAAAGTAAATGGTACCATTTCTGTCATGTGTTATCATTATTGGATATAATTGTGTAGCGATATAGTCGTATAGGAGAACGACAATGATGGTAAGAGGCCCGAGAAAGTTTATGTATTTGGTAGGATACAGTTCCGGAATCATCGACCAAGGCAACGGAAAGAATCCGTATGCTCCTAATGCCTACGATTTATAGATTAATTGTAAACTCTATGGCTAATTATAGCTATGACTAATATATTATTAGATTTTTTCGCGAAATTCAAAAGATAATATCTAAAGATCAATCTTTGGATCTAATAAATTGGATTTAAATCTCTAGAAATCATTTTCAAAAATAACTTTTATAAAAAGAAATTATGATTAGACGAAAAGAAATTGCAATATATTTATTGGATAAAATACTATAAATATTCTTTTAAAAATGTTATTTTCTTACCACATAAGAAAGGATGCAAATGAGGGGTACAACCACAACGCCAGTATCTTCAAAAAATTGTAGGTACACTACTAAGACACCTAAAGAGAGTGACATACCAGTACCGGATACAATCGAAATCGATCGACGACCAATTCTAATAAATGTGAAACCTTATTATAACAAAATTTTCAGAAATTTGTCTAAATGATCTTAATAAACACAAATATTATATACTGCTAACATGTAACTAACATATATAATATTACATTTAATACGAGTAGTATTACATATAGATTAATTGTAATTTCACTTATAGACATAACATTTGTAATATAATGTTTGTAATAATTATCCAAATAGAACAAAGATTTGTTGATATCGTAGAACATCGAGAAATTTGATTAGTGTTGATGTCCTACAATAAATCTTTCTCTTTTATCTCGATATAATTACAATATAACAGTGTGACATATGTTATATTATAAATATTACATTTATGGGAAAATTACAACTAACATGTACGTTACATGTAATATGTTAATTACTTACATGTTATACGACAGTTATATGTTTGTGTTTGCTTGAAATGGAGCTAATATTGTCTTTTGGCTTTTTACATATATGGATGCCCCTGATGGAAAAAATATTTTTACGAAAAAGTACAGAACAACTACATAGCTTGAGATAAGATCTTAGAAATTCTTAATTTTTCATAGATATTTCTAATAGGACGTGGAATGAAATTTGTTTGTTTTAGAAATTCTTAGTTTTTTTTTATTTGTAACGAGAAATGATGTTATTTGAAAATGGAAAATTTTTTAGTTTTTTAAACAAACGATGCTACTCTACGTTCATGTGAACATCTATGTAAAACTAAAAATTTTCAAGATCTTATCTCAATCTAGGTAGTTTTTTGTAAAAATTTTTCCGCCAGAATGATTTTATATTTAAATCACTGAAGTATATAATATTTTGAATCTTTATTTTAGACCGCATATATGAGAAACACAATCAATACTAGAAAAATGTCTTTTATGGTCGAAGCTGGATCTTTATTGTTTAAATAATTCAATCTTGAATTACTAATATATACCATATATGTATATTGCATATATACCATATTATAGTCTTTTTAGAACAGCGCACTGAATTGTTTTAAATGCAATTAAAACTATTCTAGTAATCGCGAATTAAATTGACAAGCAATTTAATAATTTGATGCTATCAAGCATCATATTATAAAGATGTTAATATTGAAACTGTTAATAAATTTATTACGAAAAATATTATCTCGACCAGGACTTGAATCCGGATCTCTTGTATTCCGTATGAGCTTCCTAAGCCATTAGCCCACCAAGGCCTTAGTAATATTCTTCGCAATAATCGATATACAATAAGACTACAATATGGTATATATGCATACATATAGTGTATATTAATAATTCAAGATTGAATTATTTAAAGCAATGAAGATCCAGCTTCGATCGTAATAGTCATTTTTCTAGTATTGATTTTTATAGTATCTTATATCGTACGGTACGAGATCTGAAATTTCAATGTCAAAACTTTGGGAATGTGTAAGAGATCAGTAAGAAAAGTCTTTTAGAGATATGCTCGTTTTTATTTCGTTTTAGAGAAAATCGCAAAAAAGACAAAACGTAGTTTTCATTTTTGTATTACTTTCTTATTACTTATTCATGTTGTATTCATTCATTTGCTTAATGTAGATATTGTTCAAAATGTTGATCCCTTGCAGCAATGCAAGCATTACATCTAGTACGAATAGCTCGTGTTGCAGCTAAACACTGATCTGGCAATATTTGGTGTACTATAGTCTCGATTCAATTTCTCAATTGTTCTCTTTCTCAATCTCTTGAGTTGATTGATGATGAATAAATTTATTGTTACAGAACCTCCCACACAAAGAAATTCAGTGGTGTCAGAACAGATAATCGAGGTGGCCAAAGTGCTATTCCAATCCATCGTTGTAAAAAATGTTTCTCTAGCCAAACTCGAGCAATTCTGCCATAATGAGCTGGACATCCATCGAGTCAAAATCACATTTCAATCCGTTGCTACAGGAGGATGTTTTTTAAATAATCAAAGAAGTTAATTATTTAGACTCCAAAAAATCTGTATATCTGATTATTTAATCTGTCATAAAAAAAATGATTTCACCAGACAAAAACAAACAAAAGAGTTTTCACTTGAAAACGGAATTATTATTATTGTTTTCGATTTTAGAAGCAGTGCAAGACAAAACAACCTGCCTTTGCTTCAAAACCTTGATGCCTTTTCTTCAAAACAAAAATGAGCATATCTCTACAAGACTTTTTTTCTTAGTTTATCGATCTTCTACACGCTCCTAAAGTTTTGACATTTAAATTCCAGACCTTGTATTTATATGGGGTATGACAAATAAAAATTATTACCTCATGCTGCAGCATGCGCTGATTATATTGAGTATTACTTCGATAATTCCCATTATGACAGTGATCAAGAAGGGATCAATTGTAATATTGATTCTGCTGATTATATCGACGCAATAATATATAATTACATACGTCCCACTAAATCTTTGAAAAAAGAAAAAGAAATTTAAAATCACAATCGGTTTCCACACTTCGGGTAAAAGGATTATTCTCTTAATGTTCTTCAGTTTGTTAGATATATTCGTAAGAAATGATTTCTTCCCGGTCTTCGTAGTCAAGGAGTCTATCTGACAATTTTCAGACGTTTTCAAGTCGTTTGTCAACGTTGTAGTGTTGTAATTTACCATTCGGGTAAACTCTTCCTGAAACTCTATCGTTTCTTGAAACAGACCACGGATGTGAAGTAAAGCAATCTTAGCTGCCTCCTTTCGACCTTTTAAGAGCAACCATATAGGACTTTCACGAAGAAAAAATATATTGCACAGAACAAGAGTTATTGAAGGTATTGTAAAAAATGCTGCTATCAATCTCCAATTGTTCTAAAATAATTTAAATATTAGAGAAGAAGAAATCAATAAAGAAATTTAATGTAAATCATTAATATGTATTAATTATAATTGTCTCCTCTCTCTCTCTCTCTCTCTCTCTCTCTCTCTCTCTCTCTCTCTCTCTCTCTCTCTCTATTAAATTTTATTTATATAAGGATAATTTTGTATAATTAAAATTTTATTTTGTCGAAAAAAATTATATAATAAAATTTCATATTATTTATTATAACAAATAAAAATTATAATAAATTTAATTTTTTATCAATAAAATTATTTAAGGTGTATCATAATGCTCTTACCTGTGCAACAAATCCTAAAAAGTAAACGAGTAAAACTCCAACGGAAACCCCTATATTTGGAGTAATTGTAGCAACTTCTCTCCATGCAGGTAAAGAAATTTCTGCTAAATAAATTTCAATAGAAGGTGAAGCAAAACCTATGGAAATTCCTGAAAATTTTTAAAACATTTTTAATTAATATGAATTATGCTCATCGTTAAGCTATTTTAATTTTTATTTAAATTTGTTTTTTCTCCTTTTAACATTAATAGAAAATTATAAGATTAATAAAACGTGCTTGTATGTTGTACACACATGCTGTAAGATTTGTCTTTATTGATATAACTCATTCATAGTTAAAAATGATAATTTAAAAATAAATTTTTCCCACACACACACATGCATTTTTTAAATATTATTCTATATATATTAAGTGGTTACATATGAAACCCGCCTATTTTTGAGCGAAAAAAAAAACATTGGTAACAAATCGACTGATTTATTCAAAGTATTGCCCATCGAACTTGGTCCATCTTTTGATCAATAATCGGAGTCTTCCGGCAAAGAAGAGAGAATTCGAGTTCTTTGGAGGCAATCCAATCATTCAGCCATTTTTTTATTCCTTCATACGAGGTGAAGTGCTGTGCCGTAAGCGCTTGATTGCTTCGACCGAAATGATAATCGGAGGAAGCGATGTCTGGGGAATATGGCGGGAATGTGATAGGATTTCTTCGTTCACTTCTTCTAATCTAACAAACGAGAATGGATTAAAATGGATTGAAATTTTTTTCTATCCGAATGCGTATTTTAAATAGCGAATACTTTTTTTTGGATTTAATTGGATTCAATTAGATTTAATTGAATGCAATATAACCTGTAGCGTTTTAGTGGGACTCTATAGACCTGTCATGTGTATTGCCAGCTTTCAATTCAAAGAAATAGTGTATTTAATTATAAAATGTACTTAATTAAAATAGTGTACCGCCATGTATTGCCAACGGGCGGTTTCGTATGCAATCACCTAATATATAATACACACACACACACACACACACGCGCGCGCGCGCGCGTGCACGCATATATAGAATTTTTCCATTTATTCTGCACTTTATTTATGCCTGTTTCTACCTATGTAAATTAACTTAATCTTGGTTTAACTTACTATGTATCTTTTTCTAATCCTAAAAATTAGAATAAAATAAAGAGAATAAAATAAATTAATTAGAATAAAATAAATAAAAATTAGAATAAAATTAGAAAATTAGAATAAAATAAATTAAACAACTAATTGTAAAATTAAAGTTCATCTTACATTAGTGAAATCGAATATAAGATGAGCAAGTTTAATGTTCAATTTCGAATATTAGAACTCATTATAGCTGATTGTGAGCTCTTATTATTCGAATTATAATGCCATAGTTCGAAAAATAAGAACATGCTCGATTTCAGTTTTCTAAATGTCATCTATTATCGAAAATAAAAGCCACAGCACAGACTTTAATTTTGTATAACGCGCGCTACATAAATAATGCATTAAGGCATAAAGAATCAATCAAAGTTCTTCATTTCGTACTCTCATTGATTTTCTTACGCTTTATGCTTTATGTATGAGTTGTACAGCGTTATGCAAAAGTTTGTGTACGGCCTTCATAAATATTGGGGAGAATTAATGAACTTCTATTATCTGAATCATTTGGTTATTAGACTCCGACAATTTTGGATAAATGGTTCTATCGCAATTAATTTTCTAAGTAATTATGTTTATTAATTATTAACTATTAATTATACAAGACTTGTACACATAATACACATTAGTGATTAGTCTTAATTATCTATTAATAATTTATCAAGATACTTAAAATTGCATCTTGATTTTTACTTTATCAGAACTATTCAATAACATATAATTTTTATTAAACATATCGCGTGATTAGTAAGAGATAAATAAGGATATATTTATAGATTAATACTGTTTATTAATGTAGATTAATTTTATTTTTTATTAAATTTGATGTTTATCTTTTTCTAATCCTAAGACTACAAAAAGGTAAAAAGTAAATTAAATTGAAATTAAAGTTAATTTGGTAGAAATATATATATATAAATTTTGATTCGACGAATTTCTCACCCGTTAGTACTCTACCGATGAAGAACTGTGTTACATTATAACTACTTGCAATCAAAATCCATCCCAAAGAAAAGTTTACACCGCATACTATCATGGTACATCGTCTTCCATAATGCATCGTAATAAGGCATAAGAGACTACCAATGAGTGGAGTGATAGATACTGTAGAAGCTAGACAAAAGTTTTCTAATATTATATGCAAATAAGAGTTTTATAAACCTTAATTCTTAATATTTTATAAAAGTACAATATTTATTAATTTTTTAAATTATGTGTTTTATTTTATTTAAATTATGTAATTTACTTTCTTATTTTCTGAATTTATTATGACAAATATAAATATGCAACAAGTAATAATAAAAATATATAAAGATTATTGATTGCTGTTATCAGCAATTGTATTGAAAATCATAATATTAAGTGTTGCAAAGATTAAATAGTAAGAATTATTAACATGTTAATAATAAACATATTTTATAGTAAAAAGAAATACTAAATTTTTATTACTAAATACTACTTTTATTAAGAAAATTGTTACCGAAAAAAAGTATCTCCATTTTGTTTAAAGTTAAGGAAGATGTATTACTCGTTAATATTGGAAGTACTACGGCGGAATATCCTTGAGTGGCTCCTTCGTTAATTAAAGCCATGTTACTAAGAAATATGTAAAGGAACTGCGACAGATTATATACATATAGAAATTAGAAATTAAATATATAGTAGTATTGATTTTTATCGTATTAGAATTAATAGTATTCTATTTTTTATTTGAAAAGTCTCACAATTTTCTAAAATTTCTTTTGTAAATTCAATTCATAAAGATTTTGTCATAAACCACATTAATTAATAATTATAGATCATTTATTTTCTTATTAAATATATTTACATATTTAATTTTATTACATACCAAAAACAGGACTTCTCGTCGCACATTTAATTGTAGATGCATATTTGTATTTATTGTATTATCAATGTTTTGAGAAAATATGCGGATATTTAAATTTTACAAATAAATGTTACTCGCGCTATTTGTTATGGAAGAATTGTAGCAACTTCGAAGCGCGATTTTAATGAACATTCGGTTTCATAATCATTGCAGTTCATATAACTCCAGAGAACAATAAATGTTGATTGCCTGCATTCAGGAAAAAAGAATTAAATCTGCCGAGATATTTGTTTCAACAGATCAGAGTTAGATTTGTAAATTGTCTCCATCTAACCGGATTTAAACAGATATAAATTAGATTTATAAAAATCCCTGTAAAAAGTTTTTCATATAATAGAGGAGATGGTGATATTACGGTTCCCCTATTTTTATACAACAACTTGGTTAATAATCAAAATTGAAATTTAAAACTTGACAATTACATTCGTCAAAGTGTTGTTCAATCGATTCTAAACTCAATTCTAAACTCAAAGTTACGAAACATTTATTATATAGGATTTATAGAACATTATTTATAAAAATGTGGCGATGTTTCATTAATGATCGAAGAGAAACAGAGATAATTTGGTTTCCTACTAAAATTGGTTTTGTTAAAAAAAAATACAGTGTTTGATTTTTACCAAAAAAAAATTAACAAAAAAGTAAAACATTTTATGCAAATAAATATATACATACACGTAACTTCTGTATTTAAGCTACTCAGTACTAAAAAGTAGTACATGTAATATAAACTATAGCTTAACAAGTAAAGTTAACAATCGATTATCAAATAATTATTTTGATATAAAAACCTCAAAAAAGAGACCGTGAATAATCAATATCGTAGATATAACATAGAAGACCACATTAGCAAAATGTCATGCTATTGTTTAAATTTGCATAACTTAAAATACATATAGTCAAATAAAATGTTAAATAATAAACAACAAACTCAAATGTACATATATTCGTGTGATAATACGCAAATTAAAAAAATGAGGAAGTAGGTGTAATTAAATGCTAAGAATGTAGCTTAGAAACATTTTGAAATACTTGAAAGTAAAAATAAGCATTATAATAAGTGCTATTAAGTATTGACATATTAGCATTATGTAAGCGTGTACGGCGAGCTATTGAACAAATAATTCCGTAGTAATCATTAGAGTTTGCTATACATATAATAGCGAAGATATTAAGGGAGACCACAATATTTACTACCATAATTACCATTTTCTCCTCTATTAATTCAATTTTATTGCTAAAATAAGTATTATTTATTAACATAATATTCTACAATATATACGATACAATATATATAAAATTATGATTAACAAGAAAATATTTGAATTCGGAAATCAATTTTTTTTTGTGTTTCCAAGCGTTCACCCATCTTAAGTTGTACCATATTTAGCGCTATTTGACTTCAGTGATCGTATAGCAACTGTTACCTTGATCCATGAGCACTGAATGTTAATGCATAATGTATAACTATGACTTATCTATCAAGTGTACATATTTCATACGAAATATATACAAACATACATAAGAAATCATCTGAACATATCTAACCAAGTATAATTTCATCTGTGGAGATAATTTGATTTAGTCAGATTTAATCATAGACTGAAAATTGAGCCAATCTTGAAAAAAAGAATGAAAGAATATTCTTGTTCAAGAATAGCAGATTTTCATTCTTTTTAAAGTGAGATTTACTCTTTTGAAATGAGATTCAATCAGAAAGAATGAATCTCAATCCCTTTTTTGAAGTGAGATTCCATCTATCCCAGTATTACATTCCAAAGAAGGAATTGAGATTCACTCCTTCCTAGTGAATTTCATTTTAAAAGAGTAAATCTTATTCTAAAAATAGAAAACACTTTTAAACAAGAGTAGTATCTTCACTCATTTTTCAAGATTGGCTCAATTTTTAGTCTCTTCGAGTGAGATTTCACTCCACGAGATTTAGAGAGTAATGATATAAAATATAACTGTCCGATTTTATGTACATATTGTGCTATTTTTCAATTCAGTGTAATGGTTTTCACAATCAATCATAATTACAAGAACTGAATTAATTATGTTATGTTTTATATTCGATAATTATTAGTAATTTCCTATTCTAACGTTTCAATATTCATTTAGTTTAAGAATGAATGAACAGTTCTAACTCTACAATATATTAATTTGAAGAGATTTTATTTGCAAATTGAGACTTTGCAGATACACTGTCCATATTATTGGAGATTCTTTTTGAAATTTATACTTTTTGACAACAATTTTTAATTCAATTTTTTAATTCTATCGTTAAGCAATTGCATTAATCCACTTTATTATATATGTCTTATACATTTGCAATTATTTACTCTCTTATTATTACATAAAACAATTACAATTAATAATCTTTATGATATATATATATAT
>NW_017259448.1:84482-85006 GCF_001594045.1 Atta colombica
TATATATATATATATATATACGATGTATATATACATCTGGATAGCATGTATATATACAATATATACATGTATATACAAGGTGAGCCATTAGAATCCGGACAAAATTAAATTTGAAATTTTCGCCAGATTAGAATTCATCTGTAGCTGCTACTTTACATTGAAGTAGGCAGATGTGTGAATGAAACATTCTTAACTTCAAGTCGATTATGAATATCATGGAATATTAGCAAAGGACAGCGATCACTGAAAATTGCGCACCGAAAGGACGCCAAGAGAATATATATATAATGTTTTTCAGATATCTGAAATCAATGATCTATGATGTTGCCAAAAGATATGTGGCTTTAGAGCAATTCAAGAAGAAAGATTCCCTGGCTAGGAAGAAACACGTGAGAAAAAAAACAACGAGAACTCCAAAACTTATCCAAAGAGCCCAAGAGCTCATTTTGGAAGACCCAGGGACTTTGATTAGGAAATTGGCGGCCGTTTTGAAAAAGATCCGAAAAAAATATTTTATATATAAT
>NW_017259448.1:85106-102661 GCF_001594045.1 Atta colombica
AAGTTTATATATAATTATATATATATATATATATGAAATATATTATTATATTAATATATTTTTTAATGTTAATATATAGAAAGTTAGGCACACCCATGCGTTCCCATAAACATACACACGCGCACATATTATATTTCAATATAGTAATATAATTCTCATGTTCATCAAACGTATTAAATTCTACTGTAAAATACAGTTTAACAAAATATGTTAAACATGATAAGTACTTATTCTTGTATTATCACATAGTTATGTCCATATTAGTGATGACATAAAAGTCTCAGAAACAAAAAATGTCCATTTTGATCCAATTAAGCTTACAGAATTTTTTAAAAATTTTTATTTGAAGTAGATTTAGATTTTTCAAACAAAAAATTATTTATAATTATTCAACGATAAAAAATTTCACATAAAAAATTAAGTGTATACAGAGTGTGCCAAAAGTCTGGAAACATCCAAATATCTCATAAACAATGCATTTAAAAAAAAAATGTTTCTTACAAAAGTTATAAAGCTTAAAAAGACGCATTCAACAATAATAGTTATTTGACCTAGATATAACTTATGCCGTTGTCAGGTCAAAGTCAACATAAATCTTTTTAATGGAAAAATTCCCCCCTTTTTTACATACATTACATATTCTTGTAACTTATCTCGAGAGCTTTCCAAAACACTAATTAAGTTCATTTTCATAAAGTTTGCGAGTTATAAAGCTTGAAGATTACAGTACTGCCGACATTAGCATTACGCAAGGTGTCTAACGACTAAAACTTTTTAAATGTTGTTCAGGATCATGTCTTGAATAACATTTATAAGATCAAAATCACTGGAGATTGTTTCCCTTATTTTCATTTTTACACTGAAAATTCATTTTTATATAAAAATGAAAATAAGAGATACAATCTCTAATGACCTTAACTCCTGAACAACATTCAAAGTTTTAATCAGGGTTGGTAAAAAACATGTTTTAAACAGTTTAAAACATGCTTAATTGTTTTTAATATGTTTTAAATATGTTTTTTTATAGTACTGTTTAAAGCATATTTGAAGTATTAAAAACATACAATATTTAAAAAAAAAACACAATACGTTTTATTCTTAAAAAAAAATTAGTCTTTATCAACTCTGGTTTTAACCATCGGTCGGATATCTTGGATAATACTAATGCCGTACTGTAATTTTCAAGCCTGATAACTCGTAAAGTACTTAATGAAAATGAACTTAATTATACCCGATAAAATATTTTCCATGTATGAATATGTACAAATATGTATAAACACACATAAACACGCATAAATATTCATAAACATGTATAATTATATATGAAATATGTCCATACATATTCATACATCCTTTTTTCTTTTGTAAAATTACTTTTTAGTGTAATAGAAATAATAGTAATGTGAAAACATAAAAAACAATTAAAGGAATAATTTTCGCACTATTTGTTTTAGAAAAAATCAAGTTTGAAGAAATATAAAAAAATTATTTATGTATAATTATATATAAAATTACGCATAATTATGTATGACCAATTTTTTTTATATTTTTCCAAACTTGTTTTTTTTTTGAACAAACAATACAAAAATTATTTTTTAATTATTTTTTATGTTTTCACATTATTATTACTATTATTATTTTTATTACACTAAAACAGTGCTCTTAACGATTTGCACGAGCCGATTCCGGCGAGCGACCCCCACTATCACTCGAGGCTCAGCGGCCGAGTCACTGAGCGCCATGTAACGCTCTGGCTCAGGAATGTCCCTATATCAGAAATATATTGAGAGCACATTTTCCGCCAAATTATTATTATTGTTTTTTATTAAATAATTTATTTTCGATATACCATTATCAATAGAATCGAACAAACGGTTCAAAAAATAAGAGTAATTTCTCTATATACCTAAATTGACTGTTTTCTTTGGTCTTTCATTCCTTTTATATAATACGATAATTTTGCTTTCCTGTCACATTAGAGTATTTGATTCTTGTTTTTGTGGAATAGGCCTATTGGGAAAACCATATTAAAAAAAAAAAAAACACATTTTACAATAGTACCTCACGGGATGTGGAAAGATATTGTCGAAATGTAGGTTATCATAATTATGTAATGTATTAGAAAACTATGTTAAGATATAAATATATCATTAAGAAACAATGAATAAATGAATAATAAATTTTATGTTAATAAAAACAAATTATTTAATAAAAATGTTTCAATAATAATTTGATGAAAGGTGAACTCCCAGTATATTTCTGGTATAGGTCCTGCTTCTGGTATAGGTCGGCCGCCGAGCCTTGAACGGTAGTGGGAGGGGGAGAGGGGGGGGGTTCGCAGAAATCGGCCCGAAATGTGCAAATCGTTGTGAGCACTAAAAAATAATTTTACAAAAGAAAAAAGGATGTATGAACATGTATAGACATATTTCATATATAATTATACATGTTCGTGAATATTTATGCATGTTTATGCATATTTATACATATTCATGCATGAAAAATTTTTTACTGGGTATTTTGGAAAGCAGTCGAGATAAGCTATAAGAATATGTGATGAAAGGGGTTTTATTTAAAAAATTTATGTTGACCTTGACTTGATCTTGACAACACCATCCTAGATTATATAACTAATAAAGGTTAATAACTATTATCGTTGAATGCGTTTTTTTTTAAGCCTTAGAACTTCTGTAAGAAACATTTTTTTCTAAAATGCATCGTTTATGAGATATTTAGTATCCAGATTTTTGCCCCACCCAATATAGATGTTTTTCCGTAGAAATATAAGGAATTGAATTAAATCATGTTAGTGCACTTTCTAAGCGACTTTTTGAGGATAAACCTCTCACTTATCAAAAAACAGCAAAAATAAGACGAAAATCACGATTTAATGAAACGGCACGGTTCTAATAGATGTATAAACCTTGTGCCAGTGAATTCTGAACTAATAAACATTGAAAATATTTATCTAAAATCCATTCTTGGGGATGGTTAAGGGATGGGTTTCAATTTTTAAAATTCAACCTTTAAAATTCATTTTGAGGAAAAATAGAAAAACACGAGTTCAATATTTTTCAATGTTAAACAAGTGTGTTAATTTCATCCAGATTGGCGAAATGACAGTTGAATGGTGTTACTTGTTAGAAGAATGATACAAAGTCTGTAATTTAATTATGGAAATATTACCTCAGCCAGAGATCGAATTCAGATCTTTTGCATTCTTTGCGAGCGTTAGACTATTGAGGCCTTCGTAATATTCTTCGCAATAACTAGTATATACATAGAGAAATGTTTTTTTCAGGCGATGTAATCTTCAGTAAAATCGATTAATGAGATCAATATGCATAAATAAAAACGAAATATGTGTCACAAAAAAAATGGCATGAAAAACCTTGACTGAATATGGCCTTTTTACTTACTTTCACTTATACATATTGAATTTCATCGGTCGATTTTTACTTAATATTGTATAATAAGAATATATATAATTATAATCGAGTATGTACAATTATGTAACAGATATGAGTTTACATTCAGATATAATAAACGAGTTGACGTTAAAAATAAATTTATTGCAAATTTAAAAGAATTCTAAAATCGTCTGTATTACCAACTAAACTATATAATTTTTATATAATAATTATTTTTTTCCTCTCTTACTGATTTGAAAATCCTTTTCCAGGGTATATGCATTAATACGCGCGCGCGCGCGCGCGCGCGCGTGTGTGTGTGTGTGTGTGTGTGTGTGTGTTTTTGTGAGATGGAGTTTATGCTGAGGACAAAAAATCGAAATTGAGATCTTTATCATTTCTTAGTTTCCAATATGGCGCTCCAAAGCTGCATCACGTCGTGACAACATTATTATTTCATATAAAAGCTGTGCAATCTGTAGTTATAAAATAGTAGTCTACAGACTAGTAGTTTGCATGAAGAAACAATGTGTGAGTTCTTAAAATTGCACTTGGACTAATTAAAACGTAATTGATATATGAAAATTTAATTATATGTATGTGTGGCATATGTGAATGAAATATTGATGTAGTGATATGTCCATACGTAAATCGCCTGTGTGTAAGTGTTATTTTCAATAGGACTAATCTTTAGGATTTCCTTAATGTCTTACTTGTATTCTATGAACTCCATCATTTCTTCGTTTCACGAATATTCGGCATAACGATATAATATAATATTATAGATAATCTTTCGAAATAAAAGATGAGCAAAAATCGATCATCAATTGAACAGATTAGAATGCCGCGAGAATCTGTTTTTTTGTGGACAAATTTATTTCATGTAAATATGACAATTAATGTCAATATGACAATAATAAGTAGGTGAGAAATCTTCTGATAACATTTAGACAAGAGAAAACAGAAAGAGGAAACGAGGTTTTTGTCAGATTATCTGATTAATCTGCGGTATAATGAATAAAATTCAATATCAAAGCGCCTTCAAATTGCTTTGTTTTGAAAGGAAATAATAACTCAGCAAACGAGAATGGATTGAAATGAATTGAAATGGATTTAGACTTTCAGAAATATTCACGAATGTTAAAATGAAATGCTTTTTCAATTCTGAATTCATTTTTATTCAATTATAATTGAATTCATTTAGAATTGCATGGAGCATATCTCTATACCTTTTAATCTAAAAATAATATTAGCTTTTTCTGTGCACAACACATTGTAAATACTGTTCAATTCAAAATTTTTGAATAGGAAATGCAGTTTTTCAATTCAATTGCATCTAATTAAATTCAATTGAATCCAATTAAATAAAAAAAAGTATTCGCTATTTAAAATATTCGCATTCAGATAGAAAGAAATTTCAATCTATTTTAATCCATTCTTGTTTGCTGGGAAGCAAAAATTGTCTCAATATGCGACAAATATTATTTCTTTAATGAATGTAGAGTCTTAACACACTCAGATATTTTGTAAGATCCTGTCAATAATTATTATGTTTACACGTCATTTGCATTAATCGAGTTTAGTACTATTCGTAAGTTATTAACTATTTGCTGCATTCTATCACTAATTACTTCTAACTACTCAATGATTCTGTTTATGTATTTCTGCTAAAGATGATTTGAACGTACGTACAGACTTATGTAAGACGTTTTATGTAAGACTTATATAAGATTTGAATGGCGTTCTAATATAACGCATGAATTACCGCGTATAATATTGCTCTCAATTGCCCGTTATTTATTTTGTTAAATTCTCGAGAGTTCGGTTATTATTTATTAAGTATTGACGTAACTAAGATATATCTATAAAATCACTAGTTAAATGCAATTTTAGAATGCCAGTTGTAACATTGGATTTAATTAGCATTTAAACGGTTTTATATTAATAGTTAATAATTACAGATGCAGTGTCGTATTAAGACTTAATGGACTGTAGACGCCCTCGCAAAGCGGCAAATTTTAGAAAGAATTTTTTTAGTTGTGCGTTGACATGTTATTCAAGATAATTTAAAGTCTTGATTTATTATTTATATATTTAATGAAGTGCGATTTACATAGTGAAGAAAGATTAAATTTATTATGTATACTTTATATCAAATTTTCACGAGCTTAAATTACAATGATGTTATGTGAATTTTTATAGTGGACTTTATGCATTAAAATGTAGAAAAAAGCATTATAATATAACTTATAGATTTAATATATTTATCATATTCTTCGATTTTTATATTTTAGAAGTATAAAATAAATAAAACATGTTATTATATATAAGAACAGAAATTTTAATTAAATGTACATTGTACATTAAAAATTTAGAATACACTTTCTTTCTTTATGATCAGACTTAAAACAAATTGTGAGGTACACAAAGATTAAGCATTTATTGTTGTGCGTTTTATTGTTGTGTTTTTTTGTTACTTTTGTACTTAAGATAATAAATAAAGGATTTCTTTAGAACAATGAAAAAATTAAGAGGCGTGTAAGAGTCAATAGTTCGCAATTGAAATTAGAGTAAATAAAAACAAATATATTATAATGTAAGATGTAAGAAAATATATTATAATGTAAGATGTAAGAATTAGATATAAATTATTACAGCATATGTTTCAGTATCTTTATCGTGCCCAGATAAGAAAGCTTATTTGATTGCTATGTATGAAAACCGAAAATGTGAGATCAAGTGACTGCTTCTATCAGATCGTGAAATCGTTGCCAGTCGATTAAAAGACCGAGTGTTGAAATTTATTTCCGATGTTTTAAAGAAAAGAGATTAAAAAAAATTGTCAAAAGAAACAAGCAATAATTTCATCTCAATAAAATCATTCACCATGTGATCTTGGATATTTTTTCGCAGAAAAATCGTCAATCCAATATTGAGAATCCACATTGTAATAAATAAATGCATAACATCAGTCAGATAATTAAATTATTGATGAAACAATGAAATATTTAATTATGTGTAGTCGTTATGACAAACGTTATTTGAATGATAAAAATTATTAGACTAAGCATAAGGAAAACAATGTCAAATTTTGTTTATAAGTGGTATATATAATTTATGTAGACTCTCGGTATCGGTCTGAAGGTTTAAGCTGTTTTTTTATGTAAATCTTTTCGGAAATTAATCGTTTGTTATAACTTGGTTCTTCTAAAATTTGGCTCGTCTAAAATTTGAATCCTTGAATGAAAATTTTTATCCTAATCGAAATCATGTTCCGTTTACAATCTACAATATGTTTGATAATTACAGACCGGACAAACGTATTTCAACGAATGTGATTACGGTGTTTAGAAATTCTTGTTTTTAATTATCTGCCTATCTGTCCAACATATGATACATTATAATCTTTACACATGATTTTATATATTACATTGTTTCTAATCATATGTGATTGAGGATCTTTTTTGTACTTTAATGTATTTTTTCAATTTATTGGGACTGTAAAAAGAGACCCTGATGTCATTTTATTCAATTGTTTGAATTTCTCTGTAATGGATGGAATGTATGATACAGTGAGCCAGAATTTATTCTTTCTTTATTGTTGTCTTGATTATTTTGTGAATGTAATCTCTTTGAATGTTATTAATTCTATTGGTAAAAATAAAAGAAAGAGAATAGTCATTGAATAAAAATGTATTTATAATAAAAGTCAAATTTTTTTAATGGTATTCAGTGTCAGAAAGTAATATTGCTTTGTCAACTAGGTTAAAAATTGTATCTCTTTTTTGTGACAGGATAGTTGAATAGATAATTCAAAAATCTGTCTGAAAAGATAGATTTGTGATACTATCGAAAGAAAACTGTTCATTTTTTTATTTTTATATCTAGAAAATTTAATGAGTTACCTCCAATTTCTAGAGTAAATTGGCGGCGTGGATGGAAGGAATTAAAACATTCAAGGATAGTATTTGTTTTTGAAGTTGGGAAACTGTAGTGCAAATTTCATCAACATCTACAGTAAAAGGAACTATCTTTAAAAGACATCAAGTCCCTTCTTTCTAATTTTTGCATTACTATATCAACATTGATGGATGACAGCGAAGAACTCATGGGAGTGCCATACGTTTGTTTATAAGTGATGTTATAAAGATAAAAAAATGTGGAGTCTAACATAAATCGAACAGTCCTCAAGAATTCTGTTTTGGGTAATGTACTATTTCTTGAAATGAAGCTCCAATTATCATTGATGCAGTCCACAGCCAGCTCAGTGATGCTAGTAAAAGGGAAATTACATCCAACAAAATCAGTATATGGTCTGTATCAATTTTGCATCAATTTTTAACTTTTTTGAGATTGTTTACTAACTCGAAACTGTTTTTTAAAGCTGTTATAGGAATGGTTTTATATAAGATGTTGTATAAATAAGAAGAAACGGAATATAATGGAGTATCTATAGATGAGACAATAATTCTGAATGGACAGTTCTTTTTGTGTATCTTAGGTAATACACAGGTCATCAACAATGAACTGCAATATAATCTTTTATATTGAAAACAAGGATTTTTTAACATCATAATCACATTCATTGGAATACGTCCGCTTGGTCTATAATTATCGAACATATTGTAGATTACAAATATGTATATTACGAAATATGATTTCGATTGGGATAACATTCAAATTTTAGACGAAGAACCATATTATAATAAACGATTAATTTCCGAGAAGATTTACATCAACAAACTTAAATCTTCAGATCGAGGATCTACATAAATTGTATATACCAATTGTAAACAAAATTTGACATTGTTTTCCTTATGTTTAGTTCTAATAATTTTTATCACTCAGATAATGTTTGTTTGTTATACCGACATATAGTTAAATATTTCATTGTTTCGTTTCATCAATAATTTAATTATCTGATTAGTGCACTTATTTATTATAATGTTGATTCTCAAGGTTGGACCAACGATTTTTCTGCGAAAAGATATCCAAGACCACATGATGAGTGATTTTATTGAGACAAAGTTGTTGCTTGTTTCTTTTGATAATTTTAGGTTTTTCTTACTCTTCTTTCTTTAGAACAGAAATAAATTTCAACACTCGATCTTTTAACCAATTAGCAACGATGTTTCATAGAAGCAGTCATTTGGTTTCACATTTTTCAATTTGCTACTTATCTGAAGAGAGCATGATAAAGACATCGAAACATGTAATAATTTGTACCTAATTCTTATATCTTTCATTATAATATATTTATTTTTATTTACTCTAATTTCAATTCCCATAGCACAGAAATATTGCAGCAATATTGCAAAAATATTTCATTGCAAGATTGCAAAAATATTGCAAAATATTGCTGCAACATTTCATTATTTCAGCAACATAAAAATATCTGTTTTAAAAATATTGACAGCAACATTACAATATAATATATATGCAATATTAGGTTTTGCGCACAGAGGAGGAATACTTGCAGTATTATTGCAAAAACATTGTAATAATGCAGCAATATTGCTATAATATTACAATGTTACTGCAATATTTATTATAAGATTTTGTATTATATAAATTTAAACATAAAAAATTAGAAATAGGAATTAAATGTAACATACAATGAATACAAATAAAATATGATATATACTTCATAATTAATTATATCTTTATATTTTATAGGCGTGTTTTGCTATATAATTTCAGTATTGCCAGTACTGAAATTCTATAGTATACGTAACGTGAACTATAAATTTTCAATATTGGTTGTAATGGAACACGGTTTATATGTCTTATATCTTATTATTATGTTCATTGTGCATTATATTTAATCCTTACTTTTAATTGTTTTATGTCTATAAATTATAGACACAATTTCTATAAATTATAGACATTGATTACGTTTACATCTTATGTCCGTTTCCACTAATGTATATTAAAATTTCTCTCAGTTCAATTTATTCTTCATCTTTTTTAATCTTTAGAACTAGAAAAAGACGAAGATGAATTGAAATTAAAATTAATTTATATTGGTAAAAATGGACATTAATCGGATTTAATAATATTCATAAAGTCATTCGATTTTTCAGAGGAATATAGTTATGAGATTGGTCAGTTTCATAACTACAGATGTTATGAAACCCGATTAAATGTGCCATAAACGTGATTGAATCATTAATTCTTCCATTATGTCCAGGTCCTTACTTTATTGAGTTATACACAAATTAATATATACAAGTCTTAATACTCAAAGTGAACTTTCTAGTAAAGGCACAAATCGACAGTGACAAGAGTCATTCTTGTCTTTATTTTTTACTGATTTTTGAACAAGGATAGGATAATTCTTGTATCAATTTACGTTTTTTGCTGGAAATATTTTAAAAATACTGCTATAACATTGTTGAAATAATATTGCAAAAAGAAGTAATGTTTCTGCAACATTGTATTGCAATATGCAACGTTGAAATGTTGCAGCAAGTTGCTACAAGTTTCTGTGCTATATGGATTACGAATCATTGATTCCTATGTTCCTTAATTTTTTCATTGTTTTAAAGAAATCCTTTATTTGTTATTTGAAAAGTAGAAAAAAAATACAACAAACATATAAAAATCGAAAAATATGATAAGTATATTATATTTATTATATATTGTATTAGATATGGGAAAAAGTTCGTGGCGTTTTTTTAATGCCATCTAACGAGAAAACCGCCACGAACTTTTTCTTACACCTAATATATTAATTGTAAGTTTTTATTAGAATACGAAATATATTCTAATTCTGAAACATTCAATTATTAACTAGTCAATTTGACACATTCCATAATGAAATCCATCTTCTGAAAGCTCCTACATAAATCGCAATATCATGAGATTCTTATTTGCTTCCAACTACTCTTGATTTAACTCTTCAATGCGCATTAATGTTACTTTTAATTAGTCATTTAGTCATCGACACTAATTCATCTTGAAAGTGAATGAAATTTCACCGAGAAATGACTTCCAGCATTCAATCATCCCCAATCATTGAAGGAATCAGTATCGTCTTGATTAATACCAAGTAATAAATTAAAGAAAATATAAAGCTCGTTATTTACAAAGCAGTGTATTAAGGTTAACAGTATAACAACAATAATGTAAAATAAAAATTAAATAAAAAATAAAAATTATGAAATAACTTATTTTCTAAAAATTTAAAAGATGTTAACAAAGAACAAACATTTTGACTTTACGGAGATCTATATTATCAACTCACTTTTTATCGGCACATTTATACCATTATCTATAATAACTTAACTGTCCACTGTTAGACGCTGTAAATTGCATTGTCCCTGCCTGCCTTCCCTGTAAATATTTCTTGTTATAAATTGAAAATTAAGACGTGGACAAAATTTTAGACAAAATATTAGTCGTTTTAAAATTAAATTAGGAATACGATATTTTAAGAACAAATATTTATTCCGAAACACTGTATTATGTAAAAAAAATCGTATAATTTTATTTTAAAAATAGCAACGATTTTAAAATTTCAAAAAATCTAATTTGAAGGAAAATTTTTTGTTTATCGTAATATTTCTTAAAAACAAACAATTTTTCTCTTTAATATTTTATCGCATCATTAAAAATAATAGAAAAATTTGAATATTTTAAAAAGCTCGTTAGTGTCAACGCCCTATATATTTCAAACTAAAATATTAAACACAATAGAATGAGGGCCATATTCAGTCAAGGCAAATCTTTTTGCATAATATACTTTATGAAATTTTACAATTTTCAGTTAAAATAATTTAAAATATTTAAAATATGTTCGCATACAATATTGTGTTTTAAAAAAAGTAAATATAAATTGAACAATTGAATAAATATGTTTCCCTAATAACTAATCGATACTATTTTGATCTTAAAATAAATGAAATTTCTGATAGATTTTGACTTGGACTGATTACGAATGTAGCCCTGAAAATGTCAAGTTTTTATGTCAAGTTTTTAAAATATTTTAATCCAAGAGTGAAAAAATGAGGCTATTTTCAATGACAAAATAGCTAATAATTTTTTTTTCAGCATTTAGATCAGCATTAGCAGATCAGTAAAATGTTATTTTTATTCTTTCCAACGCGTACTATATTGTTATCATCCGACTTTTTTGCTGAGATAGAGCAAATTGAATTTTTTTGTTTTTTAACGCGAGAAGATATTACTATGTATAGAAAAAAATATAAAGATTCCAAAATATCTCGAAGAGCTTGGAGTTGAAAAAAAAGATTCATTTCAAAATTGTGCTTTAAAAATATGTTTATTACAATTCTGCCAAGTCTCTCTGTGAAAAATCTGGAAAACAATCCAAGTTCATTTTATGATCATACTTATAAATCTTATAAATCTATTATCATACTTATAAATCTTAATCTTTCACATGCTTGGTAGAATCATAATAAAATTTTGATAAAACTTTAGAAAATTGACAATCTCAACATACATTATCAAGGTCATGATCCTGAGTGATCTCCAACAAATTTTAGCCATCGCTTATTATTCGTTTATTATTCACTTTTTATATTATTATATAAAAAGTTATTAATAAAATAAATTTAAGAAATAATGTTTCTTTTCTACAAAACAAAAATTCTCTGTTCTAGAATAAATTTTCTGCTTTAAAAACAAATTCTCTACTTTAAAAACAAAAATTATATAAAGACTGTTTTTAAAGAAAATTTTTGTTTTTAAAGTAGAAAATTTGTGATTTTATAACAATTTCTCGTGAAACGAGATCCATCCCACCTTCCTCCTAATTACTAACGCACGATTTTCCATGGAAAGCGATTTTTTTTAACGTGAGAGAATATATATCTACATTTAGAGAAAGTACAAGACTCCTAAATATCTCGAGTTGGGATTGAAAAAAAAAAGATTCATATAAAAATTATGCATTAAAGATTTGGGGAAAACTTTAGAAAATTAGCGACTTCTTCACTGATTTTAATGATCTTAACACATGTTGTTAAGATCATTAAAATTAGTGAGAAGTAATTTTCTAAAGTTTTCCCCAAATCTTTAATGCAAAATCTTTATATGAATCTTTTTTTTCTCAATTCCAAACTCGAATCTTGTACTTTCTCTAAACGTAAGTATATACCCTCTCGCGTTAAAAAACAAAAAAATTCAATTTGCCTTATCTCAGCAAAAAAAGTCGGATTATAGCGATCGAATATGTGTTGGAAAAAGTAGGAATGACACTTTAATATAAGATCTATATGCTAAAAAAATTGTTAGACATTATCTAGATAATTGAAAATGGCCAAAAACCTCATTTTTTTGCACTTTTAAATTAAAATATCTCAAAAACATGATACGATTTTCGATATTTTTATCATATTTATAATCAATATATCACAGATACTAGAAACAGTTTATTTTAGAATCAAAAAAGGTCAAATTTTTGTCGACCAATATAATTTCCTAATAAAAAATAAAAAGTTAATGAAATTTTTATTTAAAAAAACTGCACACTTATTGTTACAATCTTAACAACTGCGTTCAGCAAAAAAAAATTAATCGATAAGCGCTCAGTGAGATTTTTTACTTTGATTGGTTCTTGCATTTAGATCTATCAAAATAATTAAAAAATCAATTATATTTAAATATCACTGAGTTTTCTGTATTGAACGCAGCCGATGTTATGTTTACAAGAAAATAAAATTTACGATTAGAACAATACTTTTATTTCTTTCTAACTTTTGTTTTTTGATAAATAATAAGAAATTAATATTTGTTGCGACAAAATTAAAAATTAATCAAATTACTGCACACTTACAGTAATATTATGTACGAAAAAAAATATTAAAAATATTAAAATATTAAAAATATTAAAACGTTTAAATATCAGATGATTTTTTAATAAAAAATAAAAAATATACATATTGCACACGGTGAAATGACATTTTTTTGTAACACAACAATTGCATATGTTGCAAACATTAAAAAGTGGTATACACATGATCGCTATGCGATATTATGCTATTTAAATAAAACTCGATTATGCTATTGCAACATACAGGAAGCTTCTTAAGCTCTTTTAACTTTATCAATAGTTTAACACAAATAATGACATCGTTATGTGTTATTGCACAATTCCATTTTCATTACAAGCAACACAAACACGTCTTAACACTTTAAGCTACCTCTCTAGACTGAAACAACGCAGAATCATGTTTGAATTGGAGTAAGAAAAGTACCAAGGTCAAACATATTAATGATAATGGATAGCTAACATAATTTTACTTAAAAAAAATATTTGTAACACATTTGTATTTCGGAGTACATGAAAATATTTTATATTTTGTATTTCAGTGTAACACACAAAAGTATTTAAAAAGATTAAACTTAATCTATTTTGATGGAAACGAGCATTAATCTTAAAAACTAATGCCACAGTGATTTTTTGAAAAAAAAATTGTTATCTCCTAATCGGAGGGTAATTTTTTTTTTAAATTCGTAGGAAAATGGCAACTTTCGAATGCTTCACACAGCTATTTAATATGATGCATATTAATGAAATTATTTCCATTTTTTTATACAGAAAAAGATATCCACTTTTTAAAGTAGTTACACTTTTTGTAGCAGCACTTTTTGTAATAGTTTAACTGCAAAAAATCCTTTTTTTTTAGTGTATGTGGTAGTGCAACTCTTGAAGAAGAAAAATCCCCCCCGGTAAATTGCTGTGCGATTACTCGAAGATGAAGAAATTAAGTTTTCCACAGACAGATTTTTTAGTGAACAAATGGCTTTTTGCAAACTAACGAATATTTCCGGCTTGTTTAGAGCTAAATTTGTTTGTCATTGCGAGGGCTACATTTTATGAGAATTTCAAAGCTTTTGAACGTTTAAATCTCAATGAATAGAAGTGAATGAAAAAAAGGCCTTTTTTATTTTTTTTTTACTGAATTAATAGATCGATTTTTAATGTTCTTCGTCTCAGTTTGTAGGTATTTCGAATATCTACATTTTTTATATCGAATTTTTTTTCATACAATCAATATCTTTTTATAAGCGAAAAACGTGCTTTTTGCAACTATTTGATTTTTTTCGTATATTTTCTTCACAAGTCTTGAATCTCAAATACACACGTTTCTTTTCTGATTTCGAGACTTTCGTGAAGAAAAATGCTTGGTTTATAATTTTTTCCGGTAAAATTCTACTTCTACTGAATTATTCTTGTTACTCGAATTTATGAAAGAGAGGTGTACTATATAACGCGCATGAAAAATCGTAAACAATTAAATATCTCGTAAACTGTTGTGTTTTAACATGATTTATACTATTCTGGATTAATGGGAAAGTACACTATTACTAAAATTTATTAAAATTTATATATTATTTAGAATGCCCCCCCCCCTCCTTATTGCTTAGAGCCGCCGAGCAGCCGAGATTGCCGAAAAAACATTTTCGATCGCTTGAAACAAGTGATTAGTGTGAGAAAAAGTTTGCTGTCTCGTTCACCCGGCGCGCCATAGGCGAGCACGGACATGGGCTCATGCTTAAATGTGTGACTACCAGGTTTCGCCAGCCGCTCTGACCACTCAGGAATTCTGTGTCGCCACTGTCAACACAAAGTTCCTGAGTAGTCAGGAGCCTTAACTCGACTAACTCCTGTAATAACTCAATCTATGATTAAAGTTACCAGTCCGTCCGAGTTTCTCTGGATTTATCCTAGTTTTGAAAACATCGGGAAGCATCTGAGCGGGTTTTTCGAAGTGGTCCGGATTTTGTATAATTTTTCATAACAACTGCGCAAACATTGTGATTGAACTCTCGACCGCCCCGCGCACTATCAATACCGCTAAAGTCATTATTGTTGTGTTCCAAAAGACCAAAATTGACTGCTGGTACTGAAAATCTATGCACGTTACGAAAACTATAATATTTTCATTGCTGGCAGTAAATTTGTAACACAGCCTATAAATCTAGTGACTTTACTCTCAGTCGTTCAACTGGCTTGGCGTCAATCGTCAATAGCAAACATAGACAATAATATACCTAGACTGATTGTTTACGGTTATTAGAAAAATGAAGGACGATGCCACTCCTTGAACGATCGATCTAGATCTAGGTTTTCATAGTCAGATCTTATATTCAAGATCATCTTAAATACGATCTTAAGAAGTCACGAACCAATCAGAAGCCAGTATTCATAATCGGATCTTATGTTTAAGACCGTCCAGAATATCAGTCAGAGAGTCGCATTAGCATCTTAAAACGGTATATTACTTAAGACGGTCTTGAAATAAGAATCAATGAACACCGGCCTAGATATATTTACTTCTATCATGGATATACTATTGTCTATGATAATGAGCAATTGAGCTGATATAGGCGTTGATTTTTGGCGCGAATAGAAGATTCTCAACCAGTCAGGAACTGACTGGTGAAAGGCGTACATTGTTTATGAGTTTATATATGTACAATAAATATTATAATTATACATATTTTTAATGTTTTTATTCCATTATATGCTTATAAATTTAATTTATTTTTATTTTCAGAACTAAAAATGCCTAAGCATAAATGCTCATTTAATGACAACTTGCAACGTAAATTTCCAATGATGCAAAAAGATAAACATTGGGAAGTTTATTGTACAATTTGCTTGACCAGTATTTCAATTGCAAATAAGAGTGTTAATGACATAAATGAGTATTTAAATATTTAAAAACAAAAAAAGAAATCAAATAAATACTTCAGATGTTGCTACATTTATGATTAAGTCTGGCCCTGATGAAGACATTATCCGAGCAGCTGAAGGCACGATGTCCTATCATACAGTATGTCATTATCCCAATTAGCAATGTTTTTTAAATGTTTGTTAAATATTTATTTCTTATTAATTTTACATTTTTCACGATTCGTTTTCAAAATTCATTAATTTAATGTTTATTTTACATTTATTTAATGTTTATTTTGAATTTATTTTTTATTTGAAAAAATATTTTTTAAACGTTTATTTAATATTTATTAAACATTTAAAAAAATGTTTATTTAACATTAAATATTCATTTGAAATAATAATTTGAAAAAACATTTTTTAAACGTTTATTTAATGTTAATTAAATGTTTATTTTACATTAATTATTCATTTGAAATAAAAATTTAAAGAAATATTTTTTAAATGTTTGTTTAACGTTTAGAAAATATTTATTTTACATTATTTATTTTAAAATGTGGTAATAAGAAATATTTATTTCATGTTTAACGTTTAGCAAATGTTTCACTCATTAATTATTTATTTGAAATAATGATTTAAGGAAATGGAAAAGGAATTCTTTAATGTCTATTAAATATTTTTTAAAAGTTTATATGACGTTTAATAAAAATTTTTTTTGTTATTTATTTATTTAAAATATGATTAAAAAAAATATTTATTTAATATTTATCTGACATTTATTATAAATATGAAAAAAATTATTTTATAAAGCTCAAATTAATAAAAAACAGTTCGGGATAATAAAATAATCACGAAAAAGAAGTTAACACAATATAATTGTTAAATGTACCATATATAGACAATAAGAATTGTGTGCATCGATAGTTACAAGTGGTATGACGGATAAGATATAAGACTCATAACTCTGAAATCCCAGGTTCAAAACCGGTAAGTAAAAAAGATTAAAATATAATTAAAAATTAGAATTAATAAAATTAATTGTCTAATGTTGTTTAGGCACTATCGATAAAAAAAATAAATTTAAAAAAATTCTACATTATTATTTTTTCTAACTTTGTTCAAATAATTTTGACATTAAAAAATTTTTTTATATTAAAAAAAAATATTTCATCAAACGTTAAATAAAGGTTTTTTAAACGTTAAAAAAATGTTTTCTTGAATGTTAAAATAAATGTTTTTTCAAATGTTAAAATAAATGTTTTTTTTAAAAAAAATGACTTAACTCATTTATTTTTAAAAACATTGTCTGCTGGTTGGAGCCTATCTTCGAAAATTGCAATGACAGCGCAGTTTTTACTGTGCATCAGTTCCGAAATTAGAAGATCGTCGTTTTCATTATTAATATTTATGTTATTTTGAATAATATAAATATGTAATATAATATAAAATATGTAATATAATAAAAAATAGTAATAATATTAATATAACAAGATAAT
>NW_017259448.1:102761-110775 GCF_001594045.1 Atta colombica
GCAATTTGTTATTATATTATATTATATTATATATTATATCATTATTTATACAACAATAAATATAATAATATATTAGAATAATATTAGAATAATATTATAATATTAAAGAAAGCAGGTAGCAGGCTTCGCTGAGTTTCTTCGCTAATAGTTTGAAGTGTTGAATGAGCGAAGCTTCGCTCGCTATGTATTTTCGCTCGAATCGACGGAGTGGAGGGTCTTCGCCAGTGAAACTTCGTTGCATGAAATGGTATCTTTATTTTTTCCTTTAATACAGGTAATAGGTGTAAATATACCTATTACTAAATATTAAAACAGTGATGCGTATCAAAATACGCGTATCAATATTTTCACAATGTAAACTAAGCCATTAATTGTTCGTCTTTGTTTATCGGATCGAAATTCGTGGACATAGTGAAGACTATTAGGTGTACAACTTTGCTTCCGCCATTTTTTTCCGAAATTCGAGGCTTTATTGTAAAAAACTGGTTATACATTTATGATTCAAAGTATTGTCCATCGCTGGCCACTACTTTCTCCCATCCTTCGGGTAGCGTACAAATCCCGCATCGAAAAAACTGGTCATCTTTTGAGGCTATCCACGAATCGATCCAATTTTTTACTTCTTCATAAGCCCGGAAGTGCTGGTCAGCCAGGCCGTGTGCCATTGATCGAAACAAGTGATAGTCAGAGGGAACAACGTCTGGAGAATACGGCGGGGGGGGGCTTCCCATTTCAACGTTTCCAAGTATGTCATGATCACTTTCGCAACATGGGGTCGAGCATGCTGCAAAATCACTTTATCGTGTCGCTCGTTGTATTGCGGCCGTTTGTCTTTCAATGCTCGATTCAAACGCATCAATTGCGTTCGATATCGATCGCCTGTGATTGTTTCAGTCGGTTTTAACAGTCCATAATACACTACGCCGAGCTGGTCCCACCAAATACAGAGCATAACCTTGGAGCCGTGAATATTCGGTTTGGCCGTCGACGTGGAAGCATGGCCGGGAACTCCCCATGATTTTCTGCGCTTGGGATTATCGTAATGAACCCATTTTTCGTCCCCAGTCACTATGCGATGCAGAAATTCCTTCCATCTTTGCCTTTCAAGCAGCTGTTCACAAGCAAACAAACGCCGTTCAACATCTTTCGGCTTCAATTCGTACGGCACCCAATTTCCTTGCTTCTGAATCATTCCCATGGCTTTGAGGCGTTTTGAAATGGCTTGTTGAGTCACTCCCAATGATCGTGCCAATTCTTCTTGATTTTGACACGAGTCTTGCTCAAGTAATGCCTCCAATTCTGCATCTTCGAAAACCTCTCTTTCACCGCTATGCCGGTCTTCGACGTCAAAATCACCGTTCTTGAAGCGTTGAAACCACTCACGACACATTCTTTCACTAATAGCGGCCTCACCATAAGTATTTGAGAGCATTCGATGAGCCTCAGCCGCAGATTTCTTCATATTGAAGCAAAAAATTAAAACCTCCCGCAAATGACGAGAATTTGGCTCGTAAACTGACATTTTCAATCGAAAATAACTTTATGATGCAGACACAAATCGACTAATGTTTCTATGGGGTTATGTTGACAGATGCCCAAGTTTATTGTATGACGTCTATGATCTATTTATTTCGACCACCACTTATCGCTAAAGCCATCCATAGAAAAACAGCGGAAGCAAAGTTGTACACCTAATATAATCAAAAAATCGTAGATATTACCGATCGAATTATGGATTGACTACGTAATTTAATATTCATATTTTGTGGACATAGAGGCGCTTCAAAATAAAATAAGTGCTCCGCACAATAAAAGGAACAGAAAACAAAGAATAGGAATTGCAACCTATCAGAAATCATGCATTGTGGAATACAATTTCTAATAGGTTGACATTTTTATTCTCTGTTCTCTGTTCCTTTTATTGTGCGAAGTCCCGGAGATGATATTTGGTTCATGTAATCATGTTACACATCATGCAGCACACGATTATATGAATCAAATATCCATTTATCATCTCTAATCTTGAAAAATGGACGAAGTACCGAAAGAAAAGTGGACGTTATGTTGTTATGTAGTTTCTATCCTCTTTGTCAGAGAGCAGTAGTGCGCAGCAACATTTTGCGATTACAGATTTTGGACTGTCATGTCCTCTCTCAAGTTTGTCTCTGGTAATAGCTAAAATCCCGGGCATGGCACATGACACATGGTTTGATTGTAACCTGTTTTGTTCGGATAAATGTATGTGCACTATATTTTTGCAAATAATTATTTTATCTTTCCTATATAAACAAAATAGTACAAAATGTTAACTGAGAATTTGACAATTTTCTGTGAACGGGATCAAAAATATAAACAGAGATTCTTACCTTTTGAAGTAAATATGACTATTTTTATATTGCTTTTCCTGCAGATCTTCCTAATTATTACTTAGTAATTTTAATCCTTTGAAAAGTGTATGTTTATAATAGATGCAAGTTTAATAATTTATTTTTTACAGAAACTTAGTAAACTTAAGCCAGATACAATTTTGGAAATATTATGTGAATTTTTGATGCAACCAGAATGCACAAAAGATGTTATTGATTGTTTCCCAGAATTGTTATTAGGCCTTATTTCTGTAGCCATACCTATAGAAGACATACAATCATCGGCATTAATAGACAAGAATATTATTCACAGATTAAATTGTGTTATATTAGGAAAGCTACTTGATGTTAATCAAGATTTACTAATGTATGTATATTAATATATCCAAAAATATATTATACCAATAAATATGTGTTGTGTTGTACAAATATTTTTTTATATAAAAACTTCTTACAATAAAAAGTTTATTATGTAAAAATTAATTAACTCTTAATTATTTAATTTCTAAATGTTAATTATTAATATTCTTTATTGTGAAACGATTAATATATGTTGTAAAATATTTTTTTTTTATTTCAGCTATGTTTTACACTATTTTGATATTAATCCAGCTCCATTCGAATTTTTTGATGAATCTTTTGATGTAGTTATACCCCTAAAGAAACGAAGAAAATTTTCATATATCTCAGAAGTATCTGAATGTGACATTGTTATCGCATGTTATAGTATTTTGCAGTCTGCTGTTAATCATTTTAAGCATAAATGGAATTGGTCTAGATTTTACAAGTATTTAACAAATGCAGATGACAGGATAAAATGGTACGTATATTACAAGAAACTTAATAATAAAAAATTTTTTTTTAAATATATGTAGTATATATCTTAATATATTTTTAATTATCTATATAATTGCTGGAAAGTAAGGAATTTAATATTAATTTGATTTCAGGGTTGCCTTAAAATGTATAGCAATAGTTTTGAACATGTCTGAATCAACAAGATTATCATGTGCTCAAACACTCATTCCAAACTTTAAACAATTTTTAATTGATTATGAAGATAGAAGCATAAATACTAATATTATCTGCGCCGGCTTTGAGTCAATGGAAGATATAGTTAAAAATATTTCATCTATTGTATCCGTTGGTGGCATCTTATTACCCACTCTCAGCAGGAATTCTTCTCAGAACACTTATAATTTAGTTCCAGTTTCTTCCACGAAAAAAAATCTGCAAAGTTTGGCCATAGCTATAGGCTCCAGAAAATGCATTTGTCTGCAAGGACCAGTTGGTTGCGGTAAAACAGCTCTAGTAGAGTATTTAGCCAGAGTTACTGGACATGACACGTCGAACTTTATTAAAATGCAACTAGGTGATCAGACCGATTCGAAAATGCTGCTGGGAATGTATAGGTGTACCGATGTACCTGGTGAATTTGTTTGGCAACCAGGTGTTCTCACACAAGCAGTTATTGCTGGTAAATGGCTACTCTTGGAGGATGTGGATAGCACTGCCCTCGATGTGGCCAGCATCTTGAGCAATTTGATGGAAACTGGAACGCTCTGCGTACCTGGATATCGCGATACTATTTATGTCAACAGTGGATTTCAGTTGTTTGTTACGCAGCGATTAATGACGTCCATTACGGGAATTCAAAAATATGTTACAGGATCTTCAAATTTGTTGCAAAAACATTGGCTATGCCTAAACGTAGAGCCTCTGTCCACAGACGAATTAGTGACTTTAGTCCAAACGCTGTTTCCAGTATTGAATACAATTGCTATTAAAATAATAGATGTATTTTTGTTGTTTTCCGTGGGAGATCATGATAGTGAAAGTAATACATATGATGCTATAGTGTCACTGAAGATTGGCCGGCAGACATCAACACGAGATTTAATAAAATGGTGTTCCAGAGCTATCGTTGATTTCAATGTTTCATCATCAGATTCTCTATTGAAAATATTTCAAGATGCTCTAGATGTCTTTTGTTGTTCTGTGCCTAATCAAGGTATTAATTTCTCCCTTATGCTTCTGTTTAATCATATTACAGTATAAAATATGTTTTAGTCTCTTTTATCTATCAATTGTAAATACATTTATAAATATTGATAAATTATTTTTATTTTCTATTTTTTAATATTTAAAAATGTTTTCAGTATCCTTAATCGTATTATCTTTTATAGAGCAACGATTGAATTTGGCAAAGGCAATAGCTCGTAAACTTGGCATTATAATGCTGAAGGCGGAGTACTTTTGCAATATGTATAAACCGTCCATAGACTTACTTCCTGAGTTTTTGATAGCAGGCAGAGCAAAGTTGACTCGTAAAAAAGCACAATATGCAAGAATAGATATAGAAAAGATTCATTTTTCCTTTACAAGACCTTCTGCATGTTTATTGGAGCGCATAGCTATCTGCATCAAACAGAAGGAGCCCGTGCTGCTGGTTGGTGAGACTGGTACTGGAAAAACAAGTTCAATTCAGTACTTAGCAAGGAGTATCGGTCATAAATTGATAGTTATAAATATGAATCAACAAAGCGAGAGCGCAGATTTATTAGGTGGTTATAAACCAGTCGATCTAAAGTTCTTAATCTCGCCTATCCGGGAAGAGTTCGAGATCCTGTTCCGCTCTTACTTCATGATTGAGTCAAATAAGAAGTTTCTCGAACATATTGCTCTGTGTCACAAGCAACAAAAATGGAAGAATCTTATTATTTTGATGAGTCATAGTGCACATGCTGCTGTGAAGAGATTGAGAAATAAATGTGAAAAGTACCTCGAAGATAGTACATTTAGGAAAGACACTTCAAAACATTTTAAACAAGAGAAAAAGAAGTTCGATCAAGACGATATCCAAGCTGATTTAAATATGCTGAAGAAGTGGGAAAAGATGCTGGAGAAACTAAACAAGCTGGGAACTCAAGTGAAGAGTCAATATGCACTAGCGTTCTCCTTTATAGAAGGGAGTTTGGTCAGGGCTTTGCGAGACGGTTATTGGGTTCTTTTAGATGAGATTAATCTAGCAAATGCAGAAACATTGGAATGTCTTTCCGGTTTATTGGAAGGTTCTTCGGAGTCTTTGTCATTACTGGAGCGCGGTGATGGAGAACCTGTGAAAAGACATCCTGACTTTACAGTGTTTGCCTGCATGAATCCGGCCACGGATGTCGGCAAAAGAGACCTACCGGTTGGTTTGAGAAATAGATTCACCGAATTTTACGTCGATGAGTTGACTGAGCAATCGGATCTTGAATTGCTTGTAAATTCTTACTTAGCGGAACTAAACTTGCCAGAGAAACATAAAGCGATCGTGAAGTTCTACTTAAATGTTAGGAAGGAAGCTATGAGTACATTGTTCGATGGCACAGCTCATAAACCACATTACAGTTTGAGAACACTATGTCGCGCATTGTACATTTCTGCATCAAATCCTTGTGGCAATGTTTTAAGATCTTTGTATGAATCCTTCTCTTTGAGTTTTCTGACGCAACTGGATTACAATTCTTATCCAATTGTACAAAGAATGATCGCGAAAGCTATTCTTGACAACAAGAACATTAAAGAAATTCTTGGCATTCCTATACCAAAACCGAAATGCAGTCCAGGAGAAGATTATATATATATTGAAGGATACTGGATCCTGCAAGGCAGTTTAATGCCTGAAACACCTAGTAACTACATATTGACTGATTCCGTTAGAAGAAATTTGAAAGATTTAGTAAGAGTCGTGTCAATTGGAAAAATCCCAGTTTTGTTACAAGGCGACACATCAGTAGGCAAGACCAGTTTAATTACTTATTTAGCGAAAATCACAGGACATGTTTGTGTCCGTATAAACAATCATGAGCACACAGATCTACAAGAATATGTCGGAAGTTATATCGCTGATGAAACTGGAAAATTAGTGTTCAAGGAAGGTATCCTAGTTGATGCAATGCGCAAGGGATATTGGATTATTTTGGACGAGTTAAATCTAGCCCCGAGTGATGTTCTAGAAGCCCTGAATCGAGTTCTCGATGATAACAGGGAATTGTTCATACCTGAGACGCAACAAGTAGTTAAAGCGCACGAACATTTTATGTTATTTGCGACGCAAAATCCTCCTGGACTCTACGGTGGCCGAAAAGTTCTGTCACGAGCGTTCAGGAATCGATTTATAGAATTACACTTCGACGAGATACCGCCAAATGAATTACAGATAATACTTAATCAGAGATGCTGTATGCCAGAGTCATACTGTAAACAAGTAATTAATGTAATGACAGATCTTCAAACAAGACGTAAAAGTACGGCGACTTTCGCTGGTAAAAAGGGATTTATAACTTTACGAGATCTATTTCGTTGGGGCGAAAGATATAGATTAGCACCTGACATAGGCAACAAATTATATGATTGGAGTCAACATTTGGCAGACGAGGGCTATCTCGTTCTCGCAGCTAAAGTCCGCAAAGTAGAAGAAGCAGATGAAATAAGACAAGTAATAAGAAAACATTTAAAAAAAGACGTGGATCCCGATAACTTGTTTACGCTAAACGATAAGACTTCGCCAGTTACGAGGCACATTTTGGAGGAAATCTTGAAGAACAATATTTCCGATTTCGGTCATATTGTATGGACTTATCACATGCGTCGAATAGCGGTTTTGATGAAAAAATCCTGTCAATTCAAGGAACCAGTGTTGCTGGTCGGAGAAACTGGTGGAGGCAAAACTACAGTCTGTCAATTAATCGCAGTCATCAACGGCCAAGCTATGCGTAGTGTAAACTGCCATATGCACACCGAATCATCTGATTTTCTAGGAAATTTGCGACCTGTTCGAGATCATGTCGAGGATGATCAGAAGCTCTTTGAATGGGTGGATGGTCCTTTGATAAATGCTATGCGTAATGGCGATCTATTTTTAGCTGACGAAATTTCATTGGCTGATGATAGTGTTTTGGAACGATTAAATTCACTCTTAGGTACGTATAAATAGGAAATAGATATCAAATACAAATCGTGTATGTTTTCATTTGTATATATAATTATTAAAAAGATTTACAGGATCGATTTATCTAATTATGAAGTTTATTTATGATATATTTAATCTTTCTGTACAGAACCGGAACGTAGTCTTTTATTGGCTGAGAAAGGAATCGAATCTTTGCACGGTGAAGGGAACACCGTGATCGTAGCTGACGAGAAATTCATATTTGTCGGGACTATGAATCCCGGTGGTGATTACGGTAAGAAAGAGCTCTCGCCGGCTTTACGAAATCGCTTCACTGAAGTATGGTGCGAAGGTTGCATGGCCAGAAGCGATCTACGTGATATAATAATACATAATCTTTGCATTGATTTGCAAACGAGAGAGTTCATCGCCAATGCAATATTGAAGTTCACTGAATGGTTACAAACCACCGAAGTGGGCAAGAAGTTTACTGTGAGCATACGAGATGTGCTCACTTGGGTGAATTTTATAAATGTATCAACTGATGGCACCTTGTTATCGAAATTAACGATCGAAGAAGCATACTATCATGGTGCTTGTCTCACATACATCGATAGTCTTGGATCTAATTCTACAGGTTCGGAGAGGTAAGTGTTATTGACATAAAATAAATAAAATTAAATAAAATTAATAAACTAAAATAAAATAAATT
>NW_017259448.1:110875-135905 GCF_001594045.1 Atta colombica
AGTAGTTTTGTTGCTCCAAGAATAAATCCAATAAGTAAAATGTCTACGTAAGCCTGCGCGATTGTTAGGGCATGAATTATATATGTTCATAAGATAAGATATAATTCAGAAACAATTGTAATATATTATACTTATCAAATGTAGTTAACGGAAAACATTTCGACTTTGAATTTAAATCTTTTCTAATTCGAAAGGTAAGTACAAGTAGTTTATATGAATATATATTTTATGCATTAACAGTTGCAGAGGCTTATATATAGACATTTATATCATGTATATTTATATCATATATAGATACTTTAAGTATATTAATTTCTAGTTGTATTGAAGTTCCAAGATCTTAATTTTGTACATAACTATTTAATCATCTTAATTTTAAATCTAATATTTAATAAATCTTCTCAAATAAGAGTTAGTTTCAATATAAATATTTATTTACTTTGATGTACATAATACAAAAAAAATCTCAATGCTCTCTAATTGTTGTTTACGATTGTTATTTACTTTCAGTATCAGCAAATTAAAAGACTTTACAGAGGCTGCTCTCCGATTTATTAAGTCAGAGATTGAAAATACAATGAAATCTGAACTTAACATGGAAGTTCCTGTTATAAATGAAAATATCATTGTAGATGCTTCAGACATATTTGGAATACTACCGTTTTATATTAAAAAGGGTCCCTATATATTTTATGAGAATTATACATTTACATTTACAACTCCTACTGCAAAATTGAATACATTAAAGCTGCTAAGAGCATTGCAGTTAAATAAACCGATTCTTCTGGAAGGAAGTCCAGGTGTAGGAAAAACAAGTCTGGTTTCTGCACTCGCGAAAGCTACAGGGCATACTTTGCTCAGAATCAACTTAAGCGATCAAACGGTATTATAAAACGATGCATTATTTTTATCATATTTTAAATATTTTTCATATTCTAAATAATTAATGTATAGCTTATTTTATCGGAAATATGACTTATTTTCATCATCAGAAATTAAATAACGTTGCTTCTATCGTGTTCTATAGGATGTGTCAGATTTGTTTGGTGCCGATCTTCCCGTAGAAGGCGGGAAAGGTGGTGAATTTGCATGGCGGGATGGTCCATTTTTGCGAGCTTTGCGTGCCGGATATTGGATTCTGCTCGACGAGCTAAATTTAGCCTCGCAATCGGTCCTAGAAGGTCTTAATGCATGTTTTGATCACAGAGGAGAAATATACGTTCCCGAATTAGGAAAAACATTTTCAGTCAAACCTGGTACAAGGTTGTTCGGTTGTCAAAATCCCTTGCGGCAAGGTGGAGCCAGACGAGGCTTACCAAGATCCTTTTTAAATAGATTTACTCAGGTACATTCTGAACATATGACAATGCTACAAAAATAATTTCTATAATTCGAAATTTTTCTATAATCCTGTTCTTGCAGATTTCTGTAGCTGCATTAATGGAAGACGATTTGAAGTTTATACTCAGTGTGCAATTTCCACAACTTCCTATAGAATTGATCAATCACATGGTGCAGTTTAATAATAAATTAGCGTCAGAAGCTGGCATTGTATGGGGACATACTGGTTCTCCATGGGAAATGAATCTTCGAGATATTATCCGATGGTGCGAAACGACTATCGAAGCAGCTTCTAACGAATTTCGCGACAATAAACAATATTTTAATCCAGGAGACAGTGTAGAGCTCATTTATGTTAATAGAATGAGAACTAATGAAGATCGACAAAAGGTAAATCGCGATCATTGTTATAAAATTGTATTCAAAAATCAAGAATAGCGAAAAATAACAGAAAAAAATTAGTATGGAAGAAAATTGCTTTTATTAAAATAAAATATATTAAATTCTAATATTTTAAAAATAGAATGCTATCCATATTTTGGATTTGTTTTGCAGGTCTATCAGATATATCAAGAAATGTTTTCGTCTGAAAAATATCCTCTTCCACCTAATCAACTGCCCATGCACATCACAACAGACAAATTTGTCATCGGTGAAGTGATGTTAAGTCGGAAAAATTGCAGCGAGCCCCAGGACTTTAATTTGTTAATACTTAGAGATCAGAAAAGAACTTTAAAGAGTCTCATGCAATGCGTTAAAATGAATTGGATGTCCATACTTGTAAGTTATTCATAAATATTGTATCCTTGAATACTTTTTATTAGAGTTCTATCTTTAGTTTATAAGGTCAAATTTACTATTATAGGTTGGTACTTCAGGCAGCGGGAAAAGCAGTGTAGTTCGTTTACTTGCCGCTTTAACAGGCCAAAAACTGAGATCAATTACCGTAAATTCTGCAATGGACACGACAGAAATATTAGGTGGCTTTGAACAGGTAAGTGAAACAAATATTTAATATTAATGTTAGCTAAATGCTAATGTGTTTATCAGAAGCCATCCACCTTTTATTATTCGAAGAGCGATCATTCTCTGCTTGTTCTCAGTCATAAACTTCCTAAGAAATTCAATGATTTAATATAGCAGTTTATATTGATTATGTTCTATATAACGCTCACAACGCTCAAACGCGTGGAATTATTTCTTATCTTTGTTTATCTTTGTTTATCAAATGTTTATCAAAAGGATATAATGTGTTCATTAAAAGGATAAATGATGCTTGAGTGAGAGCGTGGCAAGCGTTAAGTAGAACACATGCATAGCTTGTCGTTGATATCTGCATTAGTAAATGATTTTGGTATGATTTTGGTTCTACTAGTTTCAATTTAATGACAACATTATCTTGAACCGATAGAATTTAGCCAATTTAATCGATAGTTTAATTAACAATAATTCATTATATGATAACAATTAATCATTTATTTTCTTATTATTTTAGACGGACTATAATCGGCATCTTGAACAACTATTTGAGCACGTAGCGACTTTACTTATCGAGAGTCTGCAAACAAAGATAACTATTGATAAATTGGAGCAAGTTACCGAACTTCATGAACATCTGGAGCAAGTACGACATTTATTCGGTAAGTAAAACGAGATCACTAGAAAAGGCTTTCTTTCTAACGGCAAACGAAGAAACCTAATTTTCTGTATTGGAATAAGATCTTATCACTCGTCGTCCATTTGTCGCCAGATGAAAACGTCGCCGGTAGAACAATGGTTATAGAAACCAAATTATTCTTACATAAAATTGAGAAATTGTTGAAATTAATATCGGCGATGAAGCTTTGGGAACCTTCTCGCGAATCGCAGCTACAAAATATCGAGTCGAGGTTGAGGAATTTGTCGATTTTTGTCGAAGAAGATAAATGCTTGAATGCTGGTGGAAAATTCGAATGGGTAGACAGTGTGTTAGTAAAGGTATTCCATCAATAACATGCTTTTATAGATTTTTTTGTCAAAGGAAAGAGCTACATTTCTATTATTATCTATATTACAAAGCCATTACTATACGGTACTGTAAAGTACCATAAGTGAAGTACTTATATATTTACATACATGTAGAAAATATTTTGAAAAAGTTACTTTAAATTTATTTTTCATATTTTGTAATCCTCGAACTTATGTTTTTACAAACACTTCGCATATTTTATGTACATAGCGCTAACGATAAAGTTGCGCTACTTAAACTTTACTTCAAACTTTTATTAATATTAGTCTTAACACACAATAATGTAAATATTGCATAAGTTTTAATAGTAAAAAAATTGCTATTTTTGAAATTTTCCCAACGTGTGAAACTATATCTATATATTTATCTATATTTTATTATTTATAAACATCGATTTTAGAAACTTTCATTACTTAATATATCTACTTTATATTATCATTTTTTTTTATTATTATATTAGATGTCAAGTTAAAATGAAATATAAATATTTATGTGATTATTCTACAATTTAACAATTTACTAAATATAAAATATTTTAAATAAATTATATAACATTTTATATATATTTTATACAATTACAATTTTCATCTTCATTCGGAAAAGCTATATTACCATTTTGATAAACAGGTAGACTAATATTATAAAATCCTACTTTTCAATTAGCAAAGCCATTAAATGAAGATGTAACTTCATTTTATTCAAAGCAATACAATAACGGAGTCATCTTTTAGTGCTTACAAGATGGTACTTGGCTACTTATCGATCAAGTTAATCTATGTAGCTCCGCTGTATTAGACAGACTTAATGGATTGTTAGAGCCAAATGGTGTTCTCTGTATTGGTGAACGAGGCATTGATAGCAATGGTAATGTCGTTACTATTAAGCCGCATGAAAATTTCCGTCTATTTCTAACTATGAATTCCCGATACGGCGAAATTTCCAGGTAACTTATCTCTCGATATCTGTAAGTTAATAATTTATCAATCATATGATCTTGTTATAATCAATCATGCATAAAAAATTAAATTATTACTTTATTCCAAAAATGTTATATTGATCATAAATTCTTCTATATTCCTAACGCAAATATATTTATTTAACACAGATGAAATAAAAAAAAATTTGCAAAATAACAACTTTATATTAGAATATTTAAAATAGAATATTTAAAAAAATATGCGATATTCAATATATAATCGTAAAGAAGATTTAAAACCATTTTACGAATTCCGGGGAAATTATATTAATTATATCGTAATAACATAATTTACATTATCGCGTAATACAAATTATGACCGATGATTTTAGAGCCATGCGTAACAGAGGCGTCGAGATTTATATGCTCGACTCGAAGGAAAATGTCGACAAGAATGTAATCGATTTCAACTCACTGTTGTTTAACACCGGTATTATAAAATCTACGCATCGGGATGCATTACTAGAGATCTACGATAGAATGTCGGAAGAGATTGCCTGGGATCAATTCAATGTGGTTGATTTGTTGCACACTGCGTTCTTGGTGAAGCAACGATTGCTACGTGGATTCTCTGTAGAGCAATCGATCAGGAACGCATGCATCGATGTTTATATAAAACCTAGACCGAGAGATTCGCGATTCAGAGAACATCTGACTTCTCTGATCGATGAAACTGTTAAGCGACGTGTCACATGCGATGAAGAAATCTCGGTGATCGATTTGAATGCCGCCACATGGAGTGTGAGAAATTTGCAAGATAATTCAAGACTCGTTATAATTAGACAACAAAGTTTATTGTTAAACGCCGCTGTTAAGATATACGAATCCTCTCTAAAATCTGATTCAAGAAATATTATTACAACGAAGTCATTGAACAACTTTTGTGGTCTTAAAAAAGATGAAAAGTTTACATTGGATGTTGACGTTGTTAATATATTACCATATCTTCTCTTGAATTTCTACGAACAATCCTCGCGAGACGACGCGTCACTCAGAAAGGAATTTATTTCGAAAATGCTGCGAGGAAAAGCGATATTTAATGATCTTGAACATAAGAGTGCGCTAATGGCGAAAGTAATCGCACTATATTGTTTCGAATCGACAAATGCAAGAAGTTCATTATCTTGGGATTTGTGGCAACTCATTGGAAGAATAACAAGTGATAACGATGACAATACTTGCAGAGACACGAACAAATTATTATTATTGTTATATGCGTACAATATGATTCTAAAAAAAGATATGTCGCCAAAGAAAATGGAGAATAAAGACTTGATATCCATAAAACTGTACTCTAGCGTTGTAAATGAAGGTAAATATTTTAGATTAAATTGTAATGAATAAATTAATATCTAATAAATAATATATAATTTAATTTTATATCAACGTATCTTGAAATGAAGAATATAACAGTCATTTTTTTTAAGAAAAGTTACAAACTACAATTAAATCAAATCATAAATAATACAATGTTTCATTTCTGCTATAATAAAATGGATCTTACTCAGAATATAAAACAATTTACTTTATAAATAAAAATTTGTGCTTTTAATTCGTAAGAATATCTGTTCGATTTATTATTTATTACTTTTTTTTTAGTTGTCATTTTTCAAAATACGATTTTTATTGGATAGACTATTATATTAACAGAATTTTTCACTTACAGGTAAGCTATTTTCACAATTAAAAAACCAACCGCTCATAATGTATTTTGTGCAGTTCCTTGAACAAACGAGGTCTTGCATTAATGCGATTTTACAAGATATAAATATAAATATCAAAGAGTATATTGATTTAAGAAAAGAATTGAAATGGTTCACGAGATTCGAAACATTAGGCGAATTTACACTTATAGATAAAACGAAAAAGTCTAAGGATGTATTTATGAATTTGGATCGGATTTCTGTGTTGCTAAGAGTACATTATAAATGGCTATTGAAGTTGCTACGCAATCTAACATCCTTGAGTAAAAACGAAACTATGAGCGAAATCGAACAGTTACGAGATATTGTGGACCATATAAACAACCAGTTGGAATCTGTATACGATCCTATTAAAAAAATATCCAAGAAACTTAAGAAGTATTTGACACTTCCATCGCCTCACTCCACGGAAATTAGCATGGAAGTGCAATCGAAGCTGATGAGAATAACGAAAGATTTTGATATGAGGGATGAAGGAAATAGCACTCTGAAACAAGAATTGAAGATTATATCCGTGCAGTTGAAAGACGCACTAGCGATGAGACAACAAATAATCTCTTTATGGAGCGACGTTTACTCCAGAAAGTCGATCGACGAAACGACGTTGCGGATCGTTCATGAGGTAGAGAGATTCTGTGACGAGAGTCACATTCGTCTACGAGTTCCTACGGAAATCGAGGATATTCTAAACAAAGTACACTCTCTTCCAAAGAGGGAAATAATGCAGTTGAATGCGAGGATACCTTTGTGGCCGATTTATGAGTACATATTTCTGTCGCTCGCTTGTACTTTGCAGGGAAAGATGTGTCAGGAAGTAATCATTTCCGATATCACTTTAACGGAATGCCTTGCGAAATTCGCGGATGTAGTCAGTATACCGAGCGATCTGATGGGTTTGCTGAGCGCAATGACTGGAGTTGAGCGAGAATCAGAGCTCTTGTTGCTGCCGGAACTGTTTTGCAGTCTCGCACAATTCATTCAGCAATCTCATGCTTTTAAGGGTACGAGCCGTCTTTTGCACTGGCGCGGTATAACAGAAGAAGATGTAGAAAAATCAATAACTTCTTACGTTGAATCCAAGGTTTGTTAGTCTTATATAATAAATGAGAAAGTTTGAAAAATGTTTTGAGAGATAATTAAAATATTGAAGAATAAAATTCAACGAAGTATATCTATGACTGTATTATATAAAATAATTATATATATTAATTATGTTTTAAATATTCTCTAGTAATTAACAATTCGAGTCTATGATTGCTAAAAATTAAATATTAATAATTTCTATACAGAATATCCCATTTTAATTGATCATTTCAAATCTCTCTCTCTCTTTCTCTCTCTTTCTCTTTCTCTCTCTCTCTCTCTCTCTTGAATAGTGCACTTAGAGAAAAAAATGTTTTAAACAAAAGTTTGTGATTTCAAGGGGAATATAAGATAGTACAATTGGTTTGACCTTGGCCTTGTCAAGGTTAGGATAATTTGAATTGTTTAAATTGAATCTTTTATTTTTCAATACATATTTTTGTAGGACACTTCAAGAGCTTTCCAAAACACTATAATAAAATTTTTTTATGAAATACTTTTTGAGTATAAGGCTTGAAAGTTAGTGTATCGCCGGCATTAGCACTACTGAAAATGTTCAAACAATGGTGCCTAAAAAATGTCTTTTGAATGTTGTTCAGTGTTATGATTTTGATAGCGTTTGAAATACTGGAGATTGTTTCTCTTATTTTCATTTTTGCATTAAAAATTCATTTTTACGTAAAAGTGAAAACAAAAGAAATTTCTAATGATCTTGATCTTAACAAATATTATCAAGGTCCTGTCTGAACATTCAAAAGATCTTAGCCATCATTTGAGCACCTTGAGTAATACTTATGCCAGCGATACTGTAACTTTCAAGCCATATAACTCAAAAAATATTTCATGAAAAAATATTTTATTATAGTGTTTTGGAAAGCTCTTGAGGTATGTTATAAGAACACGTACTGAAAAATAGAGGGTACCATTTTAAAAAACTTCGATCACATTGACCTAGCCTTGCAAAAGCCACTTAAGGTCACACCAATGGTACTATCTTATGTCCCCCTTGAAGTTACAAAACTTTTGTCTAAAGCATTTTTCCTTAAAATGTACTTGTTCAAGAAATATTTAAGATGGTCAATTAAAATGAGACACTTATAAGATTTCTATATATTATTATATAGAGAGAAATTACTAATATTTAATTTTTAACACTCAAATTTTCTCGTTTAAAAATATATCACGTTATAATTTGTTTATATTATTTATATTATATATTTGTAGATAGAATGCCATGTCGGTGGACCGGTTCTTTTGAACCTAGTATTGCAACTAATGTTAAACAAAACTAACCAAGAGAAAGAAAAAAATGTTCTTCCCGCGATTGCACTCGGAACATATACGGCGCAAATTAATCAGCTACAGTTATTAAATGAGATTTTGTGGAGAAATAGTATCTCATTAACAAATAAACAATGCAATTCAAACAACAATGATTTGGCAACATTAAAATTTTACTTGCATTTATATTCATCCACGATCCACAAAATGGACATGGAGCACGACATAAAAAAACAAGTTAAGAATTGCGCGGACGATATCAAATCCAGTGATTATTTCAAGTCGGTCGAAGAATTGCATGAAGCATATAACGAGATAAATATTATCGATGATGAGAATGAAGAAGAAAGTTTTTCTAAAACGCTTCAACGAGGGAAAGGGTGGATGATACTTGGTTATATACAATTAATGCTCTTTGGAAATTTAGATCTCATCGATCCCGTGCATAAAGTGGAACTGAAGTTGCAGTACTTAGAGGAAGACATCAACGATTTTAGAAAAACGATATACGTTACAATGTTGCAAGATCGTATTCTGGGAATATCAGCAGCAAATGAGCATCCAAGATTTGCAGAGATGAGAAACTGTGAGAAGCGCTTGCTGAAGATGAGAGATGATCTCAACTGTCTGAGAGCGTTTAGGCCAGCGTCTGTCAATTTCGCCTCGCTCAGCAAAGATAGCGCTGATTTCAGGAACAGAGTAGGTTCTTACACATTAGTGAAAAAGCACATTAACAATCTGTATATGATCGCAGATGAAATCAGTCGAGATTGTGAATTAACCGATCTGACAAATGCGGAGACCATTTCGCGAGAAGCGGAAATTTGGGGCTTATCAGTGCAACGATTCGCCGAGCAGATCAGAACAAAATATCTGTCGGCTTATCCAGATGTAATTCTTCCGTTGTTGACAGCGTTGGCTCAGTTAAATCATGGTGTTTTCATACTAATTAACGAGATCCGACGGTTGATATCTCTGCGTAAAAATGGAGAAGCCGATCTCGAATCTTTGATATATAACTTGATTCGATTCCCAACAGTCGGCCTGCAGCAAGAAAATCTTTTGAATCTGAGTGATTTATGTGTTTCCACAAATATGAGGAGTCTAGTTGGCAAGAATTCATGCTCTACGGACACGTTTGTCAGGATGCAAGAGCAGTTCCGAATATTCAAGTCGGGTTTATATGAATTGCACAATCACGTGATTCTTAACAAAGGTCTGACTAAGTCATTATGGCGAGACATGAACAAATTATTACAGCAAATAGTTCTGATCTGGAAGCAACAACAACTGGAGGAAGAGAAACGAACCGTAGAGAGAGACAGTCTATACAAAAATAAAATTGAGAGTCACAATGATACATTGACGGAGGAAGAAGAGATTGCTCTGGAAATTCGCAAGCTATTTCCATCATATCGTGAAAAGGACTTTAACGATATAGAAGATGAGTCGCAACCTTCCCTCAACGAGAAGAGTATATCAACCCAATTGGACGAAACGGAGTCAAACTTCAGCGGTCTTATCACCAAGGATGATATCAGAGAGATCCAACAGATCCACTCGAATATCGTCAAGTCCTTCATGGCGACCAAGTGGATATGCAACAATTCTGCTTTGACAAATTCAACGAATTACATCGGGTCTCTGATTCAAAGATATAACACGATATACGGGATGCTCAATAACATACTGTCGAGTTTAAGCGAAGGACTCGCAGTCAAACTATACAACAGCTTGAACTTTTTGGTTACTTTGGGGTTGCAAGCGAGCCAAGAGAAAAGCTCAGATCGAACTTTGCGAGAAAACACATGGTCCGAAGGACGAATGAGAGCGTACGATTTCTACAAGGATTGCAATGTCGAGGAAGTGAAGCAGTGCCTACCGTTGTGCGAGAATATCCTAAATCATGTTGATAATCTGCTAAAAGAATGGCCAGAACATCCCACTCTGAGATCGATACGATGTATAATAGAAAGGATTTACACATTTTCGGTTACTTCACCTATTTCCAGATTTCTAACAGGTTTGGAGTTGTTGCTTGTCAAGATGCATCAATGGGAGGAGAACGCACACAGTGGCGTCAGCATGACGGATCATGTGTTAAAGTTAACGCAACAGATAATATATTGGAGAAAACTGGAATTGTCTTGCTGGAAGGGTTGTCTTGATGCAACATATGAGAATCTCAGATCGGATACGTCCAAATGGTGGTTCTTTTTGTATGCATTGATTGAGAGTTACGTTACGAAATCTGAAAAGGATAATGTTCAGGAAACAAACGATGAGCCTATCACCAAGCAAAAATTCATAGAATCGCTAGAGCATTTCATGAACCAGTCATCCCTTGTTGAATTCGAATCGTGCTTAGATCTTCTCTTGACGTTCCACTGTCATGTATATTATTTTGATGATAGTGATAACAAGAATGAACTTTTGGCCATATTATGGAACGTGTACAATTATTACAAACAGTTCGTAGACAATGTGAACGCGAGAATTGCCGTTTTAAAAGCGCCCATCGAAAAGAAGTTGAAGGACTTTGTTAAAATTGCACGATGGAACGACATTAGCTATTGGGCTGTGAAAGAAACAGTTGAGAAAACGCATCGAACTCTGCATAAATTAGTAAAGGAGTTCCAGAATGCCCTAAAGCAAGCCGTGTCTTCTTGCTTGACTGTTAAATCGGCATCTTACAGTACAGAGATAAGCAAAGGCATCTGGGATGATGAGGAACATCATAAGCACATAACGAGACCTGAAGATTTTATCATAACAAAATCTTCGCAGTCTGTAGACGTGAAAGTACAATTTACAAGCGAACTTATTACGTTACTAACGAAGGCCAGAAAGGCTCCTTGTCTATGCAAGGAAATAATCCTGGTAAATTCTTATCCGAATGTACGAAAAGAATTCGAAAATTTTATTGAAAACTACATGGAACAGAGCGTACGTCTTCGGGAAATAAACATCGATAGAAGTCTACCGAAGAATAAGCAGAAGTCTCAGGCGAAAAGTATCTTGCAACAGAAGAAAATGACGCTCGCCAATTATTTCAAGGAGTTAACTCAAATGGGCATATCTTATCGCACTGGTATATTGACATTGAAGAATAATGTGGATAAAGTAATAGATTTTACAATATCACCTTTGGATCTTTCCACAATCGGTCAATATTTTAAACTGAAGAAAGCTGACCAGAATATGCTGACGCAGTGGAAAGGCTGCGAAAAATATTATTATAAGTCTCTCATCAGATTAAATGCTCTCAATGCGATGCTCAGCACAAATCAGACCGACCTAGGATTGCAGAATATAGAACGTTGCCGAGGATATTCCGCGCATTTAATGCTGATAGCCCATATGCAGAAAATGACAATCGTTCAGTCATTCGATCGTTTCTCGTCACTTCGTGCACAGATTTTAAATTTGTCCGAAACACGCGAGCAAGATTTAAATATGCTAAGACAGAACAAAAGCAATTCGAGTAACGATTCGTTCATGAAACGCGTAGAGAACCTGAAGACATTGCTGATTACGTTGGAAGTTGGATTTGAACAACTGCTGCTGTTTTTGCAATGCTGTCCCGTGGAATCATCAAGTAATCCGAACAGAGCCAAACTTACGTTAGATGCAAATGCGCTTCCTATAATTACCGCCTCTCAAAATGACGAGATTTGGAAGAATGCAAATGCTATGTTGAAGGATAGTTTAAATTCAGTAAAAGCTACTGCAAAACGTTTTCACACATTATTTATGCCATTTGAAGTCTTATCAGTAGATCATTTTGAACAATCTACTCATATTTCATTTGCAAGTTCAAAGCACTTTGAATTCTTGGAGCAATGCTGTACTACAATCAAAGACTTAAGAGCGCAATTTAAAAATATAAAACTATTATTTAAGAATTTGGATGTTGTGCATCCTATTTGGGAAAATATAGCATTTTTAGACACGAAGATGGAATGCTTCCTTCAGGATAATTGCATGCTATTCAAAAAATTGCAAACATCCACAGATATTGAAAATGAAGAGCAATTGAAGAAAGGAAATTACATTATCGAACGATATGAATCAGATTTAAAACATTTAATAAATATAATATTGCTTGTAATACAGAAGAAATTTAAAGATATCAAAGAAGATATGTTGCATATGAATAAAAAACCGAATGAGGAGAATATCAACATACAGAAAGAAGCAGAAGAAAAATTGAAACTTGTAAAACTTGTTGAATTGCTCGAACGGGATATAAAGAATGAATTAAAGCTGGCTGATATATATAATTTATTTTCCAATCTTTTGCTACTAATACGTAAATTCGATGATCCGCAATCAGCAAATCATTGTATCAGGTAACAATAATTCTATTTAATATTGACAATGTTTCTTGATAGAATCATACTTTTATTCAATACTTTTATTAAAAAGAAGCATATTATTTTTCTGTACCTATGAATAAAAATATTAATAAAATTTTGCTAACATGAAGTAGGAGCTACAAATTTCACAAAATTAATAAAAATCTATTATTATTTCTTTCAGGTTGCTCTTAAAATGTTTACCTCTATTGGAACAATATATCTTGTTCGTTCAATTTTATTTAAACGAGCAAGTAGCGTCATTCCGTATTACATGTAAAATATTGTACCTGCAATTAAATGTATTCTTAGATTTAGCTGCAAATGGGTTCTGCGTGCCAAAAGATTTAGATCTCGAAGAAAGCGAAATGAACGAATCGGAAGAAAAGACAGAAAAAGGCGGGATGGGTTTAGTCGAAGGTGAAGGAACGAAAGATGTTTCCGATAGAATAGAATCCGAAGATCAACTTGAGGATGCAAAACCTGCGGATCAAGAACGAGAGAAACAAGATGATAAAACTTGTAAGGAAGAGGAGAAAGGAATCGACATATCTGAGGATTTCGATAGCAAGCTTCAAGATATGGAAAAGAATGACAATGATGAAGAGCAGAGTAACGATGACGAAGAAAATGATTTGGATAAAGAAATGGGAGAAATTGAAGAAAGTGCTGAGCAGCTTGATAAAGAAATCTGGGGAGATGATCAAGAAGAATCCGAAACGGACAATCAGCAGTCGGAAAATGAAGAGGAAGGTACAGGCGAACAAATCGGTGAAAAAGAAATGAGTGCGAGGGATGATAACGGTAAGAGAAAACAAGATGATGATGACAATACGAATCATGACGAAAATCGGCAAGAGGAAAATAAAAAAGAAATTAATGAGTTGAATGAACCAGAAGTAGATGAGGATCATATTAATCCTTATCACGGCAAATTTCAACCTCAACCGGAACCCGAACCGCTTGACTTACCAGAAGATATAAATTTGGATGAAAACGGTAAGGAAGACAACGGTGGCGAGGATGAAAATCCATTTGATATCGATGAGATGAAAAAACCGCCATTAGAAAAAGATTTAGAACTCAAGAAAGAATCTGAAGAGATTAAAGAAAATGATCCTGAAGAGAATTCTAGTGAGGACGAAGACGACAGTAATACCGATAAGGAAAATCAGGAACATAAAATGGAAGAATATGAAACTAATAAGAAAACTGAAGAAAAAAGTGATGAGAATACAGAAGTTGAGAACAAAGATGAAGAGCAGAATCAAGATAAAAAAGTGGAGGAAGAACAACTACAAGAAAAGGCAGCACCGAGCGCAAATGATGCGAGCAAAGAAATGGATGCTACACAACAAATTGAAGAAACGACGAAAGGTTCACGTGATACAGTAGCGCAACAATCAGATACGAAAAATCAACAGGAAACTTTATCTGAGAATACTCAAGAGGATAATATTGATAAAGGCACAGGTCAATCACAATCGGCACAACAGGAAAGCGGGCATTCAGGATCATCTAAGCAGGAAACTGTTTCGTCACCGCAAAATAACACTATGACAAAACCAGTCGAGAAGAGGAAGAACTTGGGTGAGAGTAACGAGGATCGCAGTCTGTTGGACAGATTTGAGTCGACGCTAAAGAAATTAAAAACGACTTACACGCAAGACGAAGTATCGATCGATAAAAAAGATGATACAAGCAATGCCGATGATAATAAGGTTGAGATGGCTCAACACATTAAGGATTCCGAGAAATTCGATGATTACACACTCGACGCCGCAACAGAAGATCAGATCAAACAACAAGCTTCTAATATGGATAAGGATAAAAATGAAGAAGAGAAAAAGGACGACATTATGGATGTAGAAATGCATGAAGATAAGGAAAATGATGTGACACATGATAAAATAAATGAACACAAACCCGAAAAGGTCTCTGAAATTGCAGATAACCAATCCAAAAAGGATTCCGATGGTAAAAGAAACATGGAAAACAATCAAATAGAGACAACAGTCGAATTAGAAGGAGAAACAGCAGAGACAATGAAAGTGGAGAGAGGAAACGAATCTACATTTCATACGATGGAATGGAATACCGAAGAAAATAATCTTTACTCTGATTATGTGGAAAGAAAGCGATACGAAATGGAAAGAATGTTGGATGAATGGACGCAAGTGCCTTCCACAGAAGAAGCTACAGCTGCATGGAATTGTTTGTGTTCAGTTACAGATGCAGCTGCTAGGGATTTATCCGAAAAATTAAGATTGGTGTTGGAGCCCACGCAAGCATCGAGACTAAAGGGTGATTATAAGACAGGCAAACGCATCAATATGCGAAAAATCATTCCTTATATAGCTAGTCAATTTCGCAAGGATAAAATCTGGCTCAGACGCACGAAACCCTCGAAACGTGATTATCAGATCGTTCTCGCATTAGACGATTCCAGCAGCATGGCAGATAATCATTCGAAAGAATTGGCGTTCGAATCCTTGTCGTTGATTAGCAAGGCTATGACATATCTTGAAGTGGGACAACTTAGTGTCATAAGCTTCGGGGAGCAAGTAAAAGTATTGCATCCTTTAGGAGAAGCTTTCACAGAACAAAGTGGATCTAGGTATTTTTATATAATTTCTATAAACTTTTAATATTTAATTAAATAAAAATTGAATATATATGGCTCCGAAAATAAAATTAGATGAATGATATTAATCTTAGTCATTACTTTACTCATTTAAACTTGTCAATTACAATTGTTTAATCTTGTTTTACTTAGAATAATCCTAATTGATTTTATTAAATAATATAATTGGAATTTTACATTTTATTTAAGATTTTTTTTCTATTTATAGGCTAATACAAGAAATGAGGTTTGATCAAAAAAAGACAATGATTGGACAATTAGTCGATTTTACAGTAGATATGTTCGAGAGTCAATGTGTTTCATCCGACAATGCTAAACTGTTGGTAGTATTATCGGATGGTAGAGGAATATTTTCAGAAGGAAAAGAAAAAGTGAATTGTGCTGTCAGGAGAGCCAGACTTGTAGATATTTTTCTAGTGTTTATAATAGTCGACAATCCAATTAATAAGGTAATTTTTAATCATATTTAAAAATGATGAAGAATTATTACATTTTCGGATGAATGTAATAATTTATCTAATTGATAAACAAGAATAAAAGTGTAAGACCCGATTGCACCAACATTATTTTAAGCGAAACTTAAAACTCACTTTCTCTCTTTAAAGTCAAGAGAAGGAGAGATAGAGATATTTTAAGTTTCGCTTAAAGTCAAAATAATGTTGGTGCAACGAGCGTAAGAGCATAAGAGAGTTAAAGTCGAAGTTTATCAAAAGATGAAACAATTCAACGAGTAAAAGAGTGAACTAAAGTTTATCGAAAGATGGAATAATCCAGCCTAAGTTAATAATTACAATAATAATAATTCTGTCTAAATACTATTTAGACAGAATACTATAAAAACGCGTTTAAAAAACTATTATTAATAGCCTATTAATTTTTTTCAGGATTCAATATTGGATATCCGTATGCCTATATTTGAAAAAGGAAAATTATTAGGAATTCGATCGTATATGGATAATTTCCCATTTCCTTTCTATATGATTCTTAGAGACATAAACACATTACCGGGTGTTCTGAGCGATGCTTTACGCCAATGGTTTGAAGTAGTCGGAAAAAATTGATACTTAAAAGAACTATAATAATTTCAAATATTCAGACTTAAGAAATTAGTATAAAAGTTGAACTTTATATAAAACTAATAAATAAATATTAGGTGAGAAAAAGTTCATGGCGTTTTTTAATGCCATCTAACGGGAAAAGCGCCACGAACTTTTTCCCATACCTAATATATATAAGTATATATGTATATATGTAAGATACGCCTTTTATGCAGAGTGTCTATGCATATGTATGTGTGTATTATCATAATATGATATCACAAGTTTTTAGATATATTTTTAAACGAAATTGTGTCGAAAATATAAATACGTTTTAGTAATAAAAAAATTCTTTAATAAATCATAAAATCTTCTGATATTTAAATAAAAATTAACTTTGCACAACTAAGGATCTTTTTCATTAATTTCTGATTAAATTAATCAACGATTATAACTCAATTACAAACAGAAGTGCCAATAGCAATTTAATTTATCACAATATCTCTTTTTTTCTTTTCTGAAATAAATTGTGTTTAACTCTCACGATGGCAATCATGATTGAGTTAACCATCGATTATCGTTAATCGAAATTGGTGAAAGAGACTAATAGCGAATGCAGTCACTTGCTTACATTAGATTAGGCGATTCGGGTTTTTAGTACATGCACGACGATAAAGTATCAAATACAGCGATATAGCAGAAGATGGACATATAATTAATTTTGCACATTAAAAATTATAAAATTAATAAAGTTAATTGTAAAAGCATATAAATATTTTAAACGATTAAACAATTAATGTTATTATCACGTTATTTAATGAAATATTCACATATTATTTCATTGTTAAAGATATATTATACCACTGCATTAAGTACTTTATGTAAAGCGCTTTTAATGAATACTAATCCAATATATAATGAGAAATCATACGCAATGAACCGAATTCACTATAAGTTACATAAGCTGTGTTTCAAAATTTACTGTACTGAAAATCTCTACATTACTACAGACTTTCTTCAATATGGCGATAAATCTTGGAACTCAATAATATGATTAAGATGAAAAATTAAGCTAATATTAAATTTGTTATCTTCTGTTCATCTTTTGCATTAAATTTAACTTATTTAATTTTATCATAGTCTCTCGGAATAGTACATCGATTTTTATTTAATCCCCTAATGGCGTCTTAAAAAAAAATTACCTTACTATTAATTACTAAAATTACTTAAAAATTTTCACCGTTTTTGCCATGATTTTTGTTAAAAAAAATGACACATAAAAAGTCAATGTGTTGCACTATCGATATATATCGCGTGTACAAGGAGAGATATATCTAGTCTTTCTAGCAGATAGAAATACTTCAGTGTTCAATGCGAAATACATTTCTATCATCAGTTTTTGAATGTAATTAATTTGCAGATCCTGAATTTAATTTTAAAATAAACGCTGCAAATTTACAACACTTACTAAAGGGTTAAATTAATGAATTTTTTTAATATAGAAATTCATCATAAGATAATTACAAAAGTGATCCAATAATTAAGACAAGAGTTAAATTATTAATGTACTGAATATTACTATTAATAATCACATACAAGTTATTTTAATATAATAATTGTTTGTCGTTTTATAATAGTACATACATAACTAACAGTCTCCAGATAACACAAAGTCCAAAATCGGGACATAAACATCTAAAAAATATTTAAAAACTCTCACAAGCACTTAGGCTAGTATTCACAGTTTTTGTTCTTAATTTCAAGACCGCTCAAGCAATGTCTTAAAATGCAAATACGACTCTTGACCGATATTCATAATTCTTATATTCAAGATCATCTTAAGTTCAATCTTGAGATGTTATGAACCAATCAGAAAGCCGCATTAACGTCTTAAAACATTACTTAAAAAAATATAAAAAAGCCCGTCAGAGACTACATCGGCTGTTCCGATGCACAGAAAATTCTTTATTTTTGTGTGAATGTAACAAAACGAATAAAATAAAAGTTTCGACTCTTCACTTTAGATCCTTATATAGAATATAAATCTAAATTACATAAGTAACGCAAATTCCAAGATAATTCCTGACAATTTAGCTCATTCTTTTTTATGCATTACTATATAATATTAGTAATGTCAAATTAGCTATGTAATGAATAGGCAAATGATTATCAAAAATATTAACCTATATAATAATATAAAAACTTATAGTAAAACTGGAATCATACATTGCGTCAAAAAAGTAGAATCACATCGCTCATCAAATTCATCATATCATTCAAAAGAAAAACGAAAACTGAAACAATTAGAGAATCATTAAAATTATTTATCTGAATTTTAATTTTGTTAATTTCATTTATTTTATTCGTTTTGTTACATTCACGAAAATAAAGGATTTTCTGTGCATCCGAACAGCTGCTGTAGACTCTGATGAGTTTTTTCACTGATAGATATTTTTCACTGATAGATTCTTTCGAGCCTCATTTTATAAATTTAACATTACTTAAGTCTTGGAATAAGACTTAAGTAATGTCTAGTAATGAGAGAACTATGATCTTGAAATAAGAACTGATTATGAATACCAGCCTTCTGATTGATTTATGATATATTGTACTCAAGTAGCTTAAAATCATCTCGAAACTTGAGCAACGTTTATGGATTCCATTCTTAAAATGTGAAGTGTCAAATGTTATTAGACACTGAATTTTTAGCGCATGTGCGTCGAATGTTTCAATAATATATATGAATAAGTATCCATAATGCGATCTTTACATGATCAATAATGCATCGGCTACACGAAATAAAAAGTAAGAGTAAGAAATTGACCAATCATAATCAAATGTGAGAAAAATAATCGACTATGATTGGTTAATTTCTTACTCTTAAAATGACCCTTACTTCTTATTCCGTGCATTGTATAAATGCACGCATAACACTGATTAGTAATATTGAATGTAATACTAGTAGTATATATCAGTATTTTTGCAACCTTACATAATCAGTATTACTGATTCATATTACTGATTCATAATATTTCAGTACAGTTTTATAAGTATTATGTTTATAAATTAACTATTTTTCTTCTGGATCGAGCCTACCAAGATTCAGAGCGCGTTCACATCTTAACAGAAAAATAGAATGCAAAAAATAGCAGCTAATCAGAACTGTAAGATAATCAGAGCTGTATTCATTGTTTCATTATCACGTATGCGCTAAAAACTCGGCCTATTTAACAATACTCATGGGCTTTCTACAATAAACTATTATCTAAGCTTAAGTCTTAAGAAATTGATCAAAGTCAAATGTGAAAAGAATAATAGACTATAATTAATTTCTTATGGCTTAAGACTTAAAGCCTAAGTAACAGTTTATTGTAGAAAGCTCATCAGTCTTATGTCCTGATTTTAGATTCTGTGTTGTCTATATCTACTTTCTGTACCTAGTAAATTATATAACGTCTTGATTAATTAATTCAAGTATTTTGTACTAAGCTTAACCAACTTCTGCCTTCTCCATCTACAGAAGTCGGAAATCTAATCTGTACTAATCGCACATTCTTATCTTCTTCTTGCGAAGCGGATGGTACAACTATTGTCTCGCCTTCTTCGTTCTCGTTATAAGTGTATACCGTTTCTACTTCAGTTTCAACTTTACAATCGTCTGCAGTAACTTCACTCTCCACAAAATTTATCTATGAAACAAAACGATGTTTAATGTAATAAAATAATAAATTATTTTGCATCCCCAAACTTTTAAAAAATTCTATTATTTTACCTGATCTTCAACAAGATGATTTACTTCATCAGTTACGGTTTCTTCTGCTGGTATATTTAATACAACATCCTCTTCATTATATATCTGATCTTCCCCTTCTTGTATAATAACATGATCTTTCAGTTCAGTTACGTATAATCCAGTTTCACCAAGCTAAATAAGCAACAATGTATAATATATAATAAAATTTCATACCTTACGACACACACACACACACACACACACACACACACACACACACACACACACACACACACACACACATGTATACATATATATTTTACGATGTATATAATTTAATAGGTTTTAGGGGTGTGCAGATATCGAGATTTCGGGTTCGGATCAGGAATTTTTTCAAGTCGAGAACCTGAATGTTTATAATGTTCAAGACCCGTAAAGAATACTACCCGAATTTAAAATCGAGCAGTGATTATAAATGTAGAAACTATCTAACGACACAAATGTGATATTCCGGGTATCTAAAATTTACTGGTATCTGAACATTATAAATATTCGAGTTCTGACTCCGAAAAAAATTCCCGATCCGAATCCGAAGCTCGAGTAATTTCAGAAACCCGCACATCCCTAGTAGTTTTGTATTTATATATATTTGTGTACATTTTTTATTTGTGAATGCATAAAAGCATAAAAAGTTAATAACTTAAACATAAGTACACACTATATATGTATGTATGTATGTATGTGTGTGTGTGTGTGTGTGTGTGTGTGTGTGTGTGTGTGTAAATATATACACACACACACACACACACATATATAATACATATAATATATATTTTTTTTTCCACATATACATATATATGTATATATTTTTTTTTCTGTATATATCACAAAATTACCTCTTCATTCTCAACTTTTTCCATTAGTAGTTCGTTATTATTGGGAATAGTTATTACTTGCTCTTCTTCCGTTGTCAATCGTGGTTGGTTTACTACTATGGTATCATTCAAATGACCCTAAATAATATTTTATAGATCAAATGTATTATAGTATAAAAACTAAATCTTGAAATATTTAAATCTTGAAATATTAATACAAATAAAAAAATAGAATAAAAAACGAGCCATTAAGAGCATTAATATGCGATAATTAATGCGAATATCATAACTATGTACATTTCGATCTATTGATCTATTGATCTATTGATATTATATAAAATATCATTGCCCGTTTTTTATTCTATTTTTTATTTATATTATAGTATATTAGAATAATCTATAAAGCTTACTTTAGATGATATAATTCACGATCAAATTCGGAACAGAATTCTATTTATAATATTATATGTTGTGTAACATAAAAAAATATTTAAAAAAGTAAAATATACACATATAAAAAATACATATTAGTGATACATATTTCTATATTGTATGAGTATTTTACGTCTTCAAATGTTTTCTATTACACAACATGCAAAATTATAAATAGAAGTCTGTGCCGAATTTAGTCGCGAATTATAAATTGTCTATAAAGTGGATTTTATACCATTATATCATTATGAATATATTTTATATCATTATGAATATATCAAAAATAAGAAGCAAAAAAGAATTTGCTAATAGATTAAAATGTTTTTCTTTCTCATATATTACCTGAACTTGCATGTGTGCGTAAAGTAATGGTTTTCTCATGAAACCCATGCCACACACCAAACATTCATATGGCTTTTTATCGCTATGTATAAATCTGTGAGCGTTTCTGTTATCTCTGCTATTAAATGCTTTGCCGCAAACCTAAAAGGCAGCAAATTTATGAGTACAAAAACATAAAAATAAAAGTAACCGATTGAGAAATAGTTAGAAAAAACATTTCTAAAAACTATTCTAATAATAATTTTAAAGATCATACCTCGCAAAGATATGGTTTTTCGCCTGTATGTATACGTGTATGCTTCTTAAAGTGCTCAGGGTAGACAAATGTAGCTGCACATATATCACACTTATACGGTCTTTCACCAGTGTGCGCCGCTTTTATGTGATAATCCAATAATCTTTTTCTTTTAAAACCTTTTCCACATTCGTCACACTTATAACGTTTATCATTATAATGCGTCGCTCGCTTGTGAGATTGTAGATTCGATCTTTGACTGCAAATAATAGTAACGATATTAATCGTTTGTTACCAATTCATTTAAGCATAGAGAATTGTATAACCCTTTAATTTTTATTACTCACCTAAATACTCACCTAAATGTAGCTCCACAAAACTCGCACTGATAAGGTTTCTCACCTGTGTGAGTTCTCTCATGATCACGAATTTCCGCTTTACGCGCAAACGATTTACCACATATACTACAGTCATAGGGTTTAAATCCGGTATGTACTATATTATGTACCTCTAAATTATGTGCAGAAGTAAAAGCCTTACCTTTAATTTTAAGAAAGATGTTAAAAAGCAAATAAGAAAATACTAACAAAAAAAAAGATAATTAATTCCCGAAATTAATACAAAGAATAAAATAAATCTATTAATTAAATCTATTAATTATATGAAATATTATAAATCTTACCACACTGATGGCATACAAATTCCTTTGTGCCATTATGCGTTCGTTCATGTTGATTCAAATTTTGCTGGCTCAAAAATGTTTTATTGCACTGAGTACACTCGAATGGACGAGGTCGTATTTCGTGCGTTTTTACGTGCGCTTTGTATGTATACTTGGATGCGAAGTCCTTGCCACAGATTTCACATATATATGGACGAACACCAGTGTGTGTGTTTATATGTTCCTCTAATAAATTTTTGGAACTAAAGCAAAAAAAAAGAAAAAATATATGTATTAATTATTTGTTCTTTTTTCTTATTATTTATATTTTATTATTTATAGGGTTTCATAATACTATACTTGTATCTCTTTCCACATGTTTCACAGGGCCATGATTTTACTTGCGGATAATGTATTCTTTTATGAATACGGAATAATCGCAAATTACTAAATATTCTATTACATATTTCGCATTGAAAGTCCCCTTCCTCTTTTGCGACGTGATCATCGAGATGTGTGGAAAGTTCGTTTCTCTTTCTAAAATCCTGCCCACATACATCACAAATATACAAACGTAAGTCATGTACGTCTTTCATGTGAGTTATAATGAGTTTAGCATCTGCCGTGAATTTTTCTTCGTCGTTTGGACATACCAAACAGGTGTATGAAGATTCATTTCTAAATACAATCTAAAAAAAGATGTCATTAATTCATATATTATATATATAAAAAAAAAAACATTTATGTATAATTTATGTATAATTTATAGTCCGTATTCAGAACGTGTTCATAACGATGTTAACGCGCTTTTATCGATAAAACATGCTATATATAATATATATAATTTACGTTATGCATATATAGAATTTTAGAAATAAAAACGCACTTTTATCGATAAAAGCACGTTCTGAATACAGGCCTATATTACTAGAATATGAATTCTTCCATACATCTTCTTGAGGTTGTTCTACTTTAATTTTACTCTTCTTTGATTTCTTTGTATCATTCGAATTACTTGTTTCATCTTCTTCTTCAACTTCTGTGAAGTAATGTAAAGAGTTATCTTGTTCTATAAACAATTCTTGTTCTTTTTTTTCTTGCGTAATCTCTTCTGCACTTTCCTGCACTTCCTATGAATATTAGTTATACTATTAAATTGGGTCTCTTTACAGAATGTTGATTAGCTTAATCGGCGTTTCATAACGTAACCTTGTATCATGATAACTTTATATAGCATTTTACCTTTGTTAAAATATTTTGACTTTCTGTATTGTCTGTATAATCATGATCGTTATATTCTTCATTTTGAAATATATCACACAACTTGTGAACTTCAATTGTCTTTTTATAGCTGTTACATAATTCTGTTTTGAGTTTCGTTACTTTACTTTTAAGTTCATCTGCCTAAAATGGTAAAAAAAGTATTTTTTTATCAATTTTATAAATTTTTGTCAAAAAAACTATATCACAAAAACCATAATTGTTTTTACCTCATTGAACTGCTTAAAACACTTTTTGCAAATGATAGGAGAATGCACAGAGTCATGACTAATATCAATGCCTAAAACAGCTGATATAACATCCACAAGTGGTTTCTTAGATATGGTATAAGACTCATCAAAGATGGGTATACTGTTTCTAGCAGATAGCCCAACTTTAGTGTTACACACCAAACAACATTGCATAGAATCTTTATCGAAATCAGCCATCATGTTTCACTACTGTAAATGAGATATTTTATTGTTAATGGTATTAGATATATAAGTTAGAAATATTATTCTGCTGCTAGAAATATTATTCTTCTCTAGCAATAAAACTTCTTTATCTCGTTAATCAATCTACTTTCTGAGAGATTCATATATAAATCTATTTATTACGTCTCATTAAGCAAAATATTAGCATTTAGGCAAATTCAAACTGATATTCATATCAATTGTTTCAATTGTATATTAATAACCTCGTGTTCTATCTGCAGAGGTGATATAATTTGATAACCATCAGAATGTAATTTGTTAAATGGAAAAATTGCTAAATAAATTATTTAAAATTAAATAGCAAATTTACTGTTTTGCCAACAGTCAATCTGCCAGATTGTTATTATATTTCTATTGGTCTATTATATAACTATCTCTAAAGACACTTTGCAAAATTTGTTTTGAACAGATTTGAATCAAGATTGTGATATAATACAGTGTTTTTCAGAACATCCTGAATCATTATCGAGATTCGACAAGAAAATTGTCTTTAAAAGACAATTATTTAACATCCATAATTGTCACCTCATGTTTCATATATACATACACACACATATATATATATAT
>NW_017259448.1:136005-173056 GCF_001594045.1 Atta colombica
AACAAAAAACATGTAAGACTCACAATAGAATTTGTACAAAAAATAAATAAGAAGTTAAATGTAATAAATATATTTGCTATTGCATAGTACTTAATGAAATATATATTTAAAGCCTTGTCATATTGAACTTATTTCAATCAAGATTGTGAATCTCTTTGATTATGTTTTATTGCATAGAGAACTTTTATAAGGTGTTTGGTAAAGATGCTGTAACAATGCTTAAGGGTAGATTCCTGAGAACATTTTGAGATGAAAATTCTAATGCCACAATATCGAGGTTCTAATGCATGGTCTACAATGGGCAATAATAGTTGATTAAGGAGTAGGAGTAGAAATCGATCAATCATAGTTGATTATTTTTCTCACATTCAATTATGATTGATCGATTTTTACGCCTTATTCCTTAATCCACTACTGCTACTGCCCATTGTACAATAGAGCATGCATAATAGTTGAGTTATAAACACTTAAAATTTTTGAATCATACCGTCTAAAGTTCGCGTGTTCAGATCAGTTCAGATGTGAGATGCGATACCAAAAGAAAATCTAACTGCACAACTAAGCGCGCGAACTTTAGGGCGGTATGATTGGCTAACTTTAAGTGCTTATAATTCAAAAATTATTATGTTCTAGACATCTTGATATTAAATTTTCGTCTTAAAAAAATCTCAAGAATTTTCCTTTAAGCGTTGTCTTTATCAAATACCCTCTACGCAGAATTTAAAAACTTCTGTATGACACCAAGATTTGAATGTAAAAAGACTGTAAAAATGGATTGTTATTAAAGAAAAATTTATTCTTGTGAGAGGTTTTGAGAAGGGAATTGGCCAGAAATTACTGGGTATCATTCTAGAAACAATTCAAAGTTTTACATGTAATGACTTAACATTTAAATTCTAATACATTATTACAAAGTTCAATTCTATGTGATATCGTGTAACTTTTTACATATTAATCATAATCTTAAAAATTGTTATATGCTAATGACTAGTTCTAAAAATTATTATAGTTATACTGAAGATGAGCTAATTTAAAGTTGAAACGTCTATGTATATATGAGATATTAAATAAACTTTTGCATTAAGAACATTCGATGGCCTGTATGTTTCTTTATTAATTAATATTAATTTAGTTCAGAGAGCTATTATCTTTTATAATTTTGAATTTATTTTTTGCGCAACAAGTTCTGCGAGTGACACGGCTTTTTTCCAACTCATTTGTTCTAGACAATAGTATCCAAGGTTGATATTCAGTCAGATCTTATTCAAAATTGTCTTAAGAAGTCACGAACCAATCAGAGGATCGTATTAACATCTTAAGACATTACTTAAGACAATTTTGAAATAAGAACGGACTAGCAAACGAGAATGGATTGAAATGAATTGAAATGGATTCAGATTTTCAGAAATATTGATTCACGAGTGTTAAAATGAACGCTTTTCAATCCTGAATGCATTTTTATTCATTTATAGAAATTGCATGCATATCTCTATGCTTTTCAATCTAAAAATAATATAATTTCTATGCACAACACACATTGTGAATATTGTTCAATTCAAAATTTTGAATAGGAAATACAGTTTTTCAATCCAATTGCATCCAATTGAATTCAATTAAATTAAAAAAAAAGTATTCGCTATTTAAAATACGCATTCGGAACAAAATTTCAATCCATTTTCGTTTGCGGGTATGAATATACCGCCACAAAAATTGAAAAACAAGACATCTTTGGTGTCTAAAAGATATCTTAAAAACTTAATTTTAGATTGTGTTATCTGGGTTAATATACAATGATGATATATTCGCCAACCGTTTAATGCGAGATGTATATAAGCGAATCAATGACATCAAAGAATCTGTAAGCATCGAAGCTCCGAATGTTAAGACGTTTGTTCTTGTCGATGCATCGCGTTTAAGATGTCGTGTACAATTTACTATCTATCTGCGGTTTCATTGTCTATAAAAGTACGTTGAATCTCCGTGCGAACAATCTCGTGTTGCGCGAGAATCGAGCAGTTTTCAGGTTTAACGAGAGCCACGCTAGCCTTGCACATTGCCAGAAGATGCGAGCGTGAACGCGTGACTCGTCGACAAGCACGAGGTTGCGACACGCATTCGACGCGGAACACGGCCGTCCGTTTCTTCTGTCATGTCCGCGTCGAACGCTGTTGAAGACGCTGTCATAGATGAGATTCATAGAGTGGCAACGAGAGAACCGCGGGTACATCGCCGAAAAATGATACGTCGTTGAAAGAAATGCCTCCGATCACGCACATGATTCTACATGAGCGTAAGCACGTGCGCCGTGATTCACAGTAATCACAGCTGAGAAGGCAACGGCACGCGTAGCAATCGTAAATGGTGATCGGCCGCGACAACGATAATAAGACGCAAAAAGTTGTCAGCACTGACTTGAAATTTTCATTCCCTGATGTGAACAATTGGCAGCGAGAGAGTTGAACAGCAATCGAGCGGTGTTTGGTGACGACATTCACATTCGCACGATGAAAGATCGTATCAGACCGGGTATCCGTCGCGACGCTAAGAAATCTTGAAAATGGCGACGTATTCGTTGCCCGCGCGTTTTTACTTATCCGGCGGCCTTCGAGAAAGGATCTGGAACATTACGCGTCGGAAACGGAGCGCCTCACGCGCCATCTGCAATAATGATGCGCTGCCATGTTAGGTTCGTTACATGCGAAACGACGAGCAATCCATTTGATTGAAAGTATTGAAACGAATAAATAATCTACTTTCTTCTGCTGAGACAATAGTTGCTTTCCATTTGCACACAAACGAAACTGAGTCTGAAGTAAGCTGAGTATTTCGTACTCAGATTAATGACGTTATTTGCTTAATTTGCTTAATAAAGTTATCACATGACAGGTTCGAACCTGATTTTTAAAGTGAATTTATGAGACTCACTAAAGCATACGATCTCGATCTTGTGCAAATTATAGGCAAAACCTCAATTAAATCTCACTTGTCAGAATATAAAAGGAAGAAAAATTATCTGAGAATCGGTATAAATAGAAAACAACTAATGATCTTTTTTTCACGTAACAGAAAACAGCTACAACGGATGCATTCATCCATTTTAGCGATAAAAGGATTATGTGATCCAAATTGGCGCTTAATATTCATCAATTTTGATCACGTGAACATTATTGTCACTGTAATGACTGATATGATGTTTGTAAAAGCCAGAGACAGCCCTAAGAAAAAATATAATGGTTCAAAATTTGTAACCGCAAAATGCTGCCCACTGCTGCCGCGCACTATCTCCCTCTGAAGAAGTGGATGTTAACTACATAACAATATTCATTTTTTTGCTCCTGATATAAATAAAAGAAGTTTGTCGCGTGCTCCAACATGCTCCTATTATAACTTTTACTCATTTCAACGAGCGCATTAGAGTGAATAAATGCTATAGTAGGAGCATTTTGGAGCATGTTAGAGCATGCGACGCCACAAACTAGGTCGTGTTCTGATATGCACTGTCAGCACTGAAAATCTATAGTTTATGTTATGTATACTATAGATTTTCAATACTGGCAGTGTATATCGGATGTTTTATACCCGATATTCATAGTTAGATCTCATATTTAAAACACTCTTAAGTACAGTCTTGAGGTGTCACAAACCAATCAGAGGGTCATATTAATGTTTTAAAACATTACTTAAGATGATCTTGAAATAAAAACCGACTATGAATACCAGCTTATATGGAGCATATTAATACATTAATAATAAAATTTAATATTGATTTTTCAAGAAAATAAAAATTATTTAGCAAGATATTCTTTAATAATGAAAAATACGACCTCAGCACATTTAAGATATAGACCGGTATTCGTAATCGGATATAGCGTTTTCTCTTGACTGCCTACCCAGTGCAACACTCAGACAGTGTAGTATATTTCCTTGGATGGTGGTAGACGAACTCATTCAGTGTAACGGGTTTCCGTGCTATAGTGTAGTACAAATTTTATGCACGAAGTGGAATTTTGCTACACGATTTCAAAGAGACAGTGTAGAGCCAGTGTGACATTAAAAATTTGAAAATGGAAGTCAACCGGCAGCAGAATTAAACACGATAACATGAAGTAGTGTACACCATACACCATGCAGCATGTACCATGATATGTACACTTGTGTAGCACTGATGCAGCATTTACAAGCAACTGGTGTAGAGTGCGAGATACACTCAGTGTAACCCAAGAGAAAACGCTATTTAAGACAGACTTACGTACAGTCTTCAGATGTCATAAATTAATCAAACAGAAGCTGATATTCATTATCGGTTCTTATTTTAAAATCTTAAATAAGGTTTTAAGTCGCTAAGCGGCCCTCTCTCTCTCTCTCTCTCTCACACACACACACTCACTCATACATCTTAAGACTGTACTTAAGATGGTTTTAAAATAAGAACCGACTATGAATATCGGCCATAGAGACGCTCCTGAGCCAGAGCGTTATGTGGCATTCGGCGGCTCGATTATTGACCTAGTTTCCATCCAGGGTTTAAACTGGATTAAAATGTAAGAACCAACCAACTACAGTCGAGCATTCCCCTGTCATTCGACTGTAACAGAGGAATACTCGACTGTAGTTGGTTAGTTCTTATATTCTGATCCAGTTTAAACTCTTGGTGGAAACTAAGCTATTGAGATTCGAGCAGTAGTGGAAGTCGCTCGCAAAAATCAGTAATCCGAAATGTGCATCTAAAGCCGATTCTACATTAGTTGCAAGCCGATTGTAAGTATGTTGCGACAGCCAATCTGAAACTTGTATTTTGAAATCAACGCTATCACTACATATATACTACTACATACGTGTAACCTGTAATCACGTGACTTTCAACTTTTCTCGCAAGACATACACTAAGTGATAATACTAAAATCACATCTGCCGAATTTTCTATAAATTTTTCTACACCGTGTTTCGAGCCCAATTTCAGACCTCGAGTTTAATCTCCTTACTCCATGGCTTCAGAGCTCAAAAGACAGGCCTGGTCTATGTGATATTAGGTTAGTTAAATAACCTAATATCTCATACAATCAGAGACTCAAAAAGAAAGAGAAATCTTTGTTCCGAATAGGGAAATATTAAACATCGAGAGAAAAACAATGTCGATGTATCTCTTTTTGTAATTGAGAACGAAATACACACATTCCGTCATTTTTGTTACATTGAAACGTAAACCCTCAATACTCATGTAATGAGCGCTTTGCAGACTTTGCGCAACTAATTACATGTTATTATTTCATTAGGATTAAAATTACAAAAACTAATTTCATAAAATTTTAACATCTTTAATCAATATTTTCAATAAAACACACATTTAATTTAGTATTTAACATGATGATACAAAATAGTATTTAATTTAGTATTTTACATGATGATAAAAAATGAATAATAAAATAATATTTAAAAAATTATATACGGATTTGCTGTTCATTCCATTCCAGGGGGATGAAGGAATTTAAAGTCGCGTAACAAAACGTTTGTGATTGATTCTGCTCTCATTCTGTGTTCCATTGCATGAGTTTGCACCTTTAAACCGAATTCATATCTTGACGAAAAAGCAGAAACCAATCGGAACTCGCAGTAGTAATAAGTCTTGTCTGCTTCTATCTTTCCGCAAGTTCTGATTGGCTTCCGCTTTTCCGCTTTCCATTTTCTGACAAGATGTGAATCCGGTCTTAAGGTCAGTTTCAATTCATTAATTCTTAACCAAGGTTCGTTTTTTTTCGTTGTCTCTTTCCAATTCTAAAATTGAAAAGAGATAAGAAACAAGTTGAACTTCGATTAAGAGTTAGCCGTGAATTGTGAAATTGGGCCTTAGTGAATTTTGGAGCAGGGATTTAAATTATTTTTTTATCCGCTGCAATACTGAAACAGAAACGGCGAAAATTTAAGCCGGCGGCACACGATGCTTGTTTTCCTGCTAGATTGCTAACTGGATTAGAATCTTGTCTCCGTATTAATAACGATGCACCGTAGTCAATGGACACATTCAGCGGACTCAACAGTTGAGTGAGTGTTCACTGTTATTCTTTTAAGTCATCCAATCAGAATTTTATATCTAGAAGAATACATCAATAATAGCTAGCACTCATTCAATTGTAGAGTCTGTTAAATGCGCCCAATACAGTGACAAGATTCTAATCCAGCTAGCAATCTAGCAGGAAACGAACATGGTGTGCCGCGAGTTTTATGGTATATCCACACAAACTTGCAACCGCAGAAATATATGCATAAAAAAGTTATCCAATTACATTTCTCTTATAAAGTTGTACGTAAAATGTGATTGGGTAATTTTCTTTATGCATACATTTATGCGGCTATGCAAGTTTGTGTGGATATACCCTCAGGGTGTCGTTTCAGAACGGAAATTTATAGCGGAATAGAACAGCGCGACCAATTGCAACTCTACAGTCATTATGGCTTCCGCACACAGAACGTGGCTTGCCGTGCGGCCGAAGTTGGCGCGATAGCCAATCAACGTCTCGCTTGCTCGGAAGTATGGCTCCTGCACACTGGACACGAAAATGTTAACTGCGCGGAAAAAAGGTGTGGTAATCAATAAGATTACTCCTAACATGTTCATTAATTACCGCGTCTTATTTTGCAATGCGGCAAGCGTTTTCAGGTCCAGTGTGCAGGAGCCATAATAGATATATAATTTCCATCGCGCGACAAAAGTTGAACTTAATCCAACTTTTGCCGCGTGGCGGAAGTAATATTACATCATTTCTAGAAATTTTTGATGAAGCTGACTTAAGAACATAGAATTATTGGTTTAATAACTTCCGCCACGCGGCAAGCGTTGTCGCGTTTTGTATGCGGGAGTCATTACTCTGCTTTCTTTTCTGCGATTGTGATTGATCGAGCTATTCCGTTCCACTATAAATTTCCTCTCATCCGGGACGGAGATCTTAGAGAGAGATGTTTGTAAACTGAGCACACCAGAGCTTTCCAACAAATGATACTGGATGCGGACCATTTGATGCTGGATGTTTTTTAATTGCTTAACATATTTTAACACAAACGTACACAAGAATGTACAAAGTATAACATTGCATGATTCAATTGGAATGTGTACGCTGTGCACGGTCGAGATCCCTGTATGTGTGATTTCCAATCCGTAGGTATTTAGTTTCCTATATCCCAGGAGCGGAACTTGTAGAAGCGCAATCAATGTAAGCCAATGACGTTATTCCGTGGATTTAATGAAACTGATCTACGGGAAGGCTCTCGTGATTGATCAACGCTAATTGTGTATTCCGCAGCATGGGAGATAGGAAACCACATTTTAGCGGAACGGAATCGACGGAATGAAGCCACGACCAATCACAAGCGTTCCGCCAATTCCGCACCATAGGATTGCACCCTCAGTCTTACTCACACTTTCCACTCATTGGTTGAATAGGCTATTTCCATTATTATAAGTTCTGTGATTACTCCATCTCTATTTAATATTAGTCTAGTTTCCATCGAATTTAAACCGGATCAGAATGTAAGAACAATCAACTAGTCGAACATTCCTCTGTTTGACTGTAACATTGAATACTCAACTGTTACAGTTGGTTGGTTCTTACATTCTGATCTGGATTAAATTCTCAGTAGAAACTAGGTCATGACGCACTCGCTATTCCGCAACATCAAATGCGGAATAGTTTCAATGATGCATTCTCCATTTCGCAGTCCTATTCCTCACTATGTGATTTCACCCTTAGAGTGAAATCATACGATGCCGAAAACTGCGGAATAAAGAATGCGACATAGAAGACATTCAATGTTATTCTGCGTTATTCCGAATAGCGTTAATTGATTGTTTCAATTCTCTATTCTGTAGTTCTTTTTCGCACCGTGTGATTTTACTCTTAGAGTGTGGTTCACTTGACGCTACAAATACTACGTCGTGATCAGGCCGTATTGCCTCCGCACACTCTATAGAAGCAAAAGCCATTAACTAAGAACAAGAAGACGCTACATATGCTTCAAAATTTGCTTTTAATTGACCAATCGGAAGAAAGAATTTTATTAATTTGACTAATCAAAAATGCTTCGAAACATTTCGAAGCTTCGTAGCGTTAAGTGTGCTTTAATCGGATTTAATAATATTCGTAGTTATGAAATTGGCCAATCATAGCTATTCTTGAAAGAACGGAATGATTGACCAATTCCGACTATACAAGGGAATACTCGAGTTGATGAAATACTTTAGTTGATTCTTATGGCTCCTGCATTGGACGCGGAAATGAGACATAACCAATGAATATATTAGGAGTTGTAAGTTTATTGACTATCGCATCACATTCTGCCGCGCGGCAAGCGTTTCCGCGTCCAATGTGCAGAAGTCATAACATTCTGATCCGAATTAAACCCTCGATGGAAACTAGGCCTGTGTCTTATTGGAAAGCTCCCCATATTATCCCTTCCACCATGGCTCACTAAGCGTTCAGTGAGCACGTGTAAACAGTAAAGTCGCAAGTTGCATGTGGTTGCATGATAATCACGGTCAAGGTGACCACGTCCGCTCAAGACGTTCAAATGAACAAAAATGATTCGTTGAGCAGATATGGACCTCTTGTCGGTGCAATCGATGAGGGAACGAGTAGTGCAAGATTTTTGGTTCGATCAATTTTTTGTTTCTCATTATGTCAATAATCATATCGTGAACTGACGCATTGTCGCGAGATTGCGGTTACTATAGTCGGGGAATCTTGAAAATGCAACATACTTATATACGATGCTGTGATTAAATCAGGGAATCGATTCTGTAATTTCAAACAAGGTGAAAATTATAAAAATGAGCAAATTTATTAGATGTTGATCAATGAAATTATTAATATTCTAATAAATTCGCTCACTCTGTGTAATTTTCACTTTGTTTCAAAATACAGAATCGATCCCCAGTTCTCTTCTAGATGTTAAAATAAATGTTAAAATAAATTGTCGCAGTTTGACTTGAAAAACACATTAAAAGCAATATGTAGTTTATTTATGATAATTTGTAATGACATGAGTGATGATATTTATAAAGAGAATGTAACAAACAAGGCTGTGTCTCTTATCATTTGTTTCTTATATTCGTTAATAATCATTAATGATTATTATTAGAGTAATTATAACATAACATTTTAAAATACTGTATACAGGATGTAATTAAACGATATGGCTGAATTTTGAGTCACATAGTTATGAAAACATATGATTATGGGTCTAGAAATCATTTCCTTGTTAGAACTCTTTCTAATCTGTTTATATTGTATAAATGCACAAGTTAGTTATTTTTGTTTGGAATGTTTGGAAAATATATCCTCAATGAGTTAGTAGTTTTTCTTTTATACAATTCGTTTAATAAAAAATATATTGGCATAATTTGATAGTGTTTCTGAAATAATACAAAAAAATGTTTCTAAATTTATGTTCATATTTTTTTCTCTAAGGAAACTTTAAATTTTTCCTTAAAATTTGATTGTATCTTTTAGTTATATCCTGTATAAGTTTTTTCTTTATCACAATAATTCTCTGTTACAATAATATAGGTTTTTGCTGCTGATACAGCAGAAGTATTAACATATCATCAAGTACCGATATCACAGATATGCCCAAAAGAGGGATGGGTTGAACAAGATGCTTTAGAAATATTAGAAGCAGTTAGGGAATGCCTGAAACAAACTGTATTTAACTTAAGGCAGTTGACAATAGATCCAGCTGATATAGTTGCAATTGGTATAACAAATCAAAGGGAAACTACAATTGTATGGGATTCTGTAACAGGAGAACCACTTTACAATGCTATAGGTAAAATTGTTATTATAAATGTTATATTTTTCATAAATTGTATTTGTAATGTAATTTACACGATTTATCAATTTTGATAATGTATTGCAGTATGGATGGATATGAGAACAACATCAATTATAGATGATCTATTGAAGGATATACGCAATAATAATAAAAATTACTTGAAACCGCTTTGCGGATTACCAATTAGTCCATATTTTAGTGCATTGAAATTGAAATGGTTGTTAGAAAATGTACCTCGAGTTCAAGAAGCCTTAGCTGCCAAACGTCTTATGTTTGGTACCATCGATTCCTGGCTAATTTGGGTTTGTTCGCACAGAACAAGCATAATATAGATAAATTTTTGTACTGATTCAGATTAATATATATTTTTATAATTTTATAATTAGAATCTGACAGGTGGTGCCAATGGTGGTGTTCATTGTACAGATGTGACGAATGCTTCGAGAACAATGTTAATGAATATTATGACATTGAAGTGGGATCCTACTCTATTATCATTTTTTAAAATACTTCCTGAAATTTTACCTGAAATACGGAGCTCTTCTGAGATTTATGGTTATATACAAGACGAGTTGCTGCAAGGTGTTCCTATATCAGGAGTATGCAATTCATACTATTTTATTAAATATAACAGTATCGAGACATATAATATAAATATATCAAAATGTAAAAAAATTTATATAATTTCATACTGAGATATTAATTGTAAGTTAAGATAAATTTGACTCAAATACATAAAATTATTCGTTGCAGTGCTTAGGTGATCAACAATCAGCTTTAGTAGGTCAGATGTGTCTACAGCAAGGACAGGCAAAAAATACTTATGGCACTGGTTGCTTTCTTCTTTACAACACTGGCACAGCTGTAAGAGAAATTTTATTGTATTGTCACAATATGTTATAATTCAGATAAGATATAAATTCAAATACAATTTTGTATCTTCGAATGTTATAGATTGTGGAATCATCCCATGGTTTATTGACGACAGTCGCTTATCAATTAGGAGCGCAAGCTTCTCCGGTGTATGCTCTTGAAGGTTCTGTAGCTATCGCTGGTGCCGTTATACAATGGTTGAAAGATAATCTTGGAATATTAACTAATATAAAAGACTGTGAAACTATTGTCGAACAAATGCCTGCAGGGTCCAATCATATTGTTTTTGTACCAGCATTTTCTGGATTATATGCTCCATACTGGAGGAAAGATGCACGAAGGTAGTTAGTTTTATCAATGTAATAAAAACGTTGAATTACTTTGCAATAAATATCTAAGTATAACAAAATCTAAGTATAACAAAAAGAGTTAAGAATAAAAACCATTTTGTAAAATAGTTATTAGATGTCATTTACATCTAGTATATTAATAAGAACTAGCATATCCTTTTTTTTTACTTTGTAAATATCAATATGAATTAATTGTTTTCAGTGTCATATGTGGTATTAGCGAAAATACAACTAGTGCACATATTGTAAAGGCAGCTCTGCAAGCGGTATGCTTTCAGACGAGAGACATTTTGGAAGCTATGAAGAAGGATACTGGTTTGGTGTTGACAAAGTTGTTAGTTGACGGTGCAATGACGAATAACAACTTGTTAATGCAAATGCAAGCTGATATTTGTGGAATTCCAGTGGGTAGGAAGAATATTTCTTCAAATATTGGGTTGTCCGGAAAGTTCGTGCCAATGTTGAAGGAAAATTGAATGCAGAAGATTTAAATTTTAGTATACATTTATTAAATTATATAGGTTAGTCGGTATGAACTTTCCGGACAACCCAATACATATATACTATTGAATTAAAAGTTAATGGATTATATAAATGAATACAATGTTTTTTATACGAAAGTCAGACCATTAATGAGTGAAACTACTGCACTTGGAGTCGCAATTGCTGCGGGTAGCGCAGAAGGAATACGAAAATGGGACGTGAAGATTGATGCTGCTATTTCTGGTGATATCTTCTTACCATTAATAACTGAGAATGGTGATCATCTCACAATAATCATCCTTTATTACAAATATAAAATTTTTTGACATTATATGAAGAGATTAATTGACTAATATATTAATTTTAGAACGCGATATTTTATATTCTCAATGGAAAATAGGTATTGATAAAAGTTTAGGTTGGGAGTCACTCTCAGAAACAAATGGTAAACCGTTAACAATAAATCTTAGCAATGAAATTGATATACTAATAAATATTAATTGTAGATATTTCTATTACAGATGATACAGAGGATATACATAAAGTTACTGCGCCAGGTGTATTTATAATTAGTACCATAATATTGCTTATGGTTGCTAAGTATAGATCTACTTAATAAGTTTGTGTATGCAGTACTGTGTACTGCATATTGTATTTAAGCAGACTCTGCTTATTAATACAATTGAAAATAATACAACTAAAATTACTTCATCTGCTCACTATAAGTATGTTGCGTTGTTTTTAATTTTTATTATTTATATATTATAGTAATATTTATGAATTGAAAAAGAATTAAGAATAAAAAGTGCCATCGTAAAATAGCTAACTGATTATCATATGCATATAATATATTAATAAGAAGGGAATTTGGAAATTACTGTTTTTTTATGCATATCTTTTTTTACTTTATAATTATTTAATACTCTATTCAGTAGTTTTATTTTACAATATTATTTTTGTAACAATGTTACATGAAACTTATGATTTTGCGTTTAAGTCAGTTTTTTGTTTCTTGGATAACCTCATTCGATTTCTCATTCCCTTGAAGAATGGTAGGTTCAATTGGTACTACACATTTATCAAATACTTTGGATTCTTTAGTTGCAGATATTGTAGGTAATTCATCCTATAATACATAAAAGATATCATCAAGCAATTCTTTATAAGTAACATAGGGCGTGTTCAAGTCGACAAAGCAGTTAGGTTCACCAAACAATTAAACATGATTGGATCCACAAATAAGAACCAATTATGTTCATTTGCTCGGCAAACATACGACTTTGCCATCTTGAACTCGCTCATTGATAGTAAGTTGCATGGATTAATTCTTACAATAAATCTGTCACTAATTGATGTTTGAGCGACAACAGATGTCTCGAGCCAAGCATCGTTTTTTATACTATTGATGCGTAATCGTGCAAATTGTGGTACTAATATACGGATAATGAGCGAACGACACAATCGAGATACTTTAGGATATTTTGGAAACACTACTCTGTTTTGTACTTGCTAAAGAAAAGAATAGAATGCATTAGAAAAAATAATGGTATGAATCATATAATCAGAGAGAAATCTGAAAGAGAACATCTTCTTCTTAGATTATTGGCTCTTGCTTCCGAAAATAGTAGGAGGTCAAGATCGCGTCCAATAGAACATCTGAACGAGTTATGGTCAAGATGTAGTAGCATTGATGATACAGTGCGTCGAGAATCTCATAACAAAGTGTCAAGCGAAGCAATGTACTCCATTGGATAGGATGGGAGAGGAGGAGTAAAGGCAGAACAGTGTGCCTGCGCACGAGAAGGCGGCAAAAGTTCAAATTTAAAAGAGTCTGTTGCAGACTGCTAAAATTTAAAATTAATCTACAAATGTTTTCCGAAGGATTGGAAATAGCTTGCAAGAATTTAGAATAACAATTCTCTTCTGAGACGCGGTGGATGACCGAAGATAAAGGAGTTAGTATTCGGACAATATAAGATGTAGGATATCTTGCAGGGGGAATCCATATTCACAAGAGGAATCGTCTACTAGTTTCCGCTACGCGGAAAACAAAAGGAATCCAGAGAAGTTGTACCTGCATAGATGCGTTACTAGCTTCCTCCAAATTCGCCCTGATAAGAGGGATAAGATAATTATTCATAGGGTCGCGACGGCCGCAAAGACCTCGAGAACGCTTCTGGAATCCATCACGATAGTAATGTGGCTCAAACGAAGATCGAGGGCTACCAGTAAGATAATTATAGAAGGCGAAAGTTTCAACAGAAAAAACTGAAGTAAGAAGAGAGTTTATACATAAGCTTGGAATTGCGGAGAGTAAACTGCCGCCCCGACATATATACTATAATCAATCTTCGAATCATCCATATAAAATATTGTGGCCCCAGTAATCAGGTCATGAAAGGCCTGCATAAATGCTGTTTGAGCACATTGATTAGAGAATTGGTCAAGAATTTCCAGGATGATATTAGATAAAGAGTGAAATGAAGGAGAAATAAGAGTAGATTGGAATGAGTATTTATAATTAGGAAGGATAGCAGTCGAGAATATAGTGAAAGAAGGATCACATGCGAAGGAAAATGAAGACGATCGGAAAACGAGAACGCAAGTAGTCAAGCCTGTTCGATCTTTGAGCCAAATCGTGAATCATGATTTTGGACTGCCGGGTGATTGGTTATGGAGCTGACCTTGAGAAAATAACAGAATGTTATTCCGAAATCTGAACTTGAGGCTCAATAGTCTTGATAAATAATATTAAGGGTGGTCGAGATGCGATAACCGAAGCATAGACGCAAAGTCTGATTTTGAATAACTTGGAGTGCAGCAAGGCGACTGTTGTCCAAAAATCCAAAAATGTGAGAGGAGTTCAATAGAAGTACGCAGCATCTATAAATAGTAAGCAGCAGATGGAGATGAGCCCCCCACCAGATGCCGCGCAAAGCCGAGCTGACTTGAAGAATGTTTGCTCTTGGTAATATATTGCATATGAAGCTTTCTGGATAATTTGAGATCGAATAAGACGCCGAGAAATCTAACACTGGAGGAGGGAGATATATAGTGATCCCAAGCTATACGACAAGGAAGTAATTTTCTTATTAGAGAAGACTATCAATTGTGTCTTATGCGGATTTCTAACCCGCGAGATCAAAGAAAAGTACTTAGATTATGAAGGAATTGTTCGAGAGAGCACATTCTCTGTATACTTATTAGTGACAAAGATGACGTCATCTATGAATTGTACTAGTTCCATGGATGAATGAGTCTCATTGCATAAATACGTTAAAGAGCGACTAAGGACCGATCTCTATCCTTGAAGGAGAATCTGTCGGTGAGGGATCCCTAGTGGAACTGAATAATAGGAAAGGATATAAGATTCCAGATAAATGAAAGCGTGAGGGAGAGGTTATGTTCATAAGAGAAAATTTCCTGCGAGGTAGGACATTATCAAAAGCTAATTTGATATCAATGAACAAGGCGATTCTGCTTCTTGAGAAAGCCAGAATACTAACAATGAATGTGATAAGGTTATTCTGACAAGATCCGAATCTGTGAAAACCAAACTAATTATTAAGTAGAATATCGGAGAAAGAGGATTCGATAAGCCAATAAAAATCTGTTAAGAATCATCTATCTAATATTAAGAATGCATGAAATGAGACCCGTTATTACACTATTCCGTTATTATACTATTAAATTCACAAGAAAGTGTGACTATTGAGTCAGAGCGACAAAAGAAATTATTAATGATCCTGAGGAGGTACATCAGAAGAGCGGGAGGCAACGTCTTGAGAAATCAGAAATTGAAACGATTCAGTCCCTGGCTGAAAGTTGTTCTGACGGAGTGAAGTGCAGTCTGCAGTTCATTATCAGAGAAAGGAGAATCCATTCACAGAAGATTGCCTATATAGGCCTCAGAGGTGGGGAGGAGGGTTGGGGAGCAAAAGGAAAGACAGAGTCTATCAATCGCCTTCTGGATAACCTCGGTGCTCTCAAGACTATTGTGAGAATTGGAGTTAGGTGGAGTAAATCTGCGGTTGCGCATGAGCATATGTCAAATCTCAGCAGTGGGAGTTAAGTGATGCATAGTATGTTTTCCAGCTCTTATGCTTAAATTTGCGAAGAGTGCTACGGCATTGACATACTATTGAGCGATAGTAGACATAATTATCCCAAGGAGTCTCTTTAAAGATTCTAAGAGAGCTTCGCACTGCGAGCTTTGACTGCATCTGTACATTCTGGCGACTACTAAGGGATCGAAGGAAGAGATTTTTCTTAGTGTAAGACGTACTAGAGAATCAAGAGCAATCCTGTCTGCAAGGGAATGCAAGAGAAAGTACGTGTTGAAGCTGTTAAATACAAGATTGCAAGATTGCAAAAGGTATCGTATTGTAAAAGTCCGGACCGATGGAGTCAACAGACTGCACAATAGTGCTAGTATTGTCATGAAGATATTGTTTAGCTTCCGACCACTGAGATGGGACAATCTTGTAAGAGAAAATCTTAGCAGTTTTAACCAAACAATTAACCTGAATCTCGATGGGATAGTGGTCATTAAAAAGATCCAAAAGAACGATAATATCGCAAAGGGAGGCAATGCTAGAAGTCAGTGTTAAGTTGATTGTAGTAAAATGTAGTAAAATTCTAATAGGATGAGAGATAAAGATCGGAAAGAACAAAGGATTGAGAAGAAATAAGTGTTGATCAGTTATCAGATCCTCTTCGAGGATCTGCATTGACGCGGGTGGCGCTCCATATGAGGTGATGAGCGTTGAAGTCGCCAAGAGTAGGTCTCGTTTTTCAACAAAAGAGATAAGATTAGACAGCGCGCGATGCGGGAAGATTGGAATGTCTACATGCGCCATCTAAAACGAGAATTTTTAGAATTGTTAAAAGAGACTAATAGTGAGAGCCTCCGTAGAGTCAAGATAGGAAGTGAGATCCAAAGAGTGATAGGATTGCAGACTAGTACTAACATATCTCTTTTCATCAATAGAGTCGGCACGAACGCAATCGAAATTGCAAACATGAAAGTCACGATTCCCTTTGATGCATGTTTCAGCAAGAAAGATAATGTCATAAGATTTAGCCAGTGTCTCAATTTTAGCCTTCTTACCGAGAGTTCCAATATAAAAGGCGCAAACAGCCAGAAGCAACCATGGTAAAATAGAAGGGTACTATAAGATTACTAAAAAAATGTTAGTTGAGATGAGAGATTGAAAAGTGTTCAAAATAGTGTGTAGCCCGTTGCTGAGTTTTTGAGACAAGTTTTTGAGAGAGTCCGGAATATTATTTATTAGATGGAGAAGAAGAGAGAATATAATGATCGATGAGAGATCTATTGATTAGATATTCGAAAGAAGAAGATATCGTGGGGTTGGAAGATGAATCGGAAGAAACAGGAGAGAGTGTAGAAAGAGAAGGATTGAGGAGGGATCGGGAGAGAGAAAGTAGTGGGATAGTGGGAGGGAGCTTGAGAGACACTAGGCATTCTGTCATTAGGTGCGTAGAGTATTGAATTATGCAATTCACCAAGATCGTTTCTGTGATTATAGGGAAAATAACCGAAAGAGGTACTTTTGTGAATACAATGATTTTTGACATTCGTAGAAGAAGCTATGGATGATTCATTTCCATCAAGGTGATAAGAGTAAACTCTAGATCGCGAAGCTATCGCCGCACGACATAGTCGGCATATGTGCGACTTTGGTAAGTGTGGGCAAATTCCGGAATATTGTCCAGAGCATCCTTTGGATTGAAAATGATAGGGATATATAGCGCGGAGAGGATGAGCATGAACGGATTTTGGGAAAGGAGTTAATTCATTTAGGTTAGGAATGTTGGAGTGGGAGGGCAGAAGAGAGTTAAGGGCCATACCAAATTAGGAGCGAGCCTCAAAATATAAGATGTTTTCAAGCAACATAAGCCTGTTTCTGCCGCACATAAATAGGACACTTAGGAAAGGAGGAGAAATATTCGCCCCCAGTTACAGCAGGAGGCATTTGTTGTCGAGGGCAATCTTCCGAGGTGGGGTGCTTATTTTTATCGCAACGAGCGCAATGAGGTCTGCCTTTGCAGTCAGCACTTATGCGGCATGGCCGTAACAGGAAAAGCACAGGATAAGCTCTCTGGGGAAATAAAAGAGGACCGGAAAGTTAACATGCAGGAAAGAAATCGAGCATAGGAGGAATTTTCCCCGGAATTTGACCATGATTCGCGAGGGTATGGAACATAACTTGCCGTTCTTACATTCCCTAATATTTAGACGCTTGGCGGCTACAAGATCTTGTAAGGTTAATTAAATTTGTTGAGGATATCATTCTCGGATATATCCAATGGGATGGGGATTTCTAACCACACTGGTACGTATAATTCAAAAAATAAGGATGGCAGCGGCAAGGTCTCCCTAGTAGAAAGTAGTCAAGAACATGATTAGCTATAGATAAATTTTTAAAGCTTATCGCAATCTTGTTGCGTCCGGAGAATTTAACATCGGTAACCTCGTTTCCTGTAATACGTGCTATAACACGAGATAGGAGGACTCCAGAAGAGTGTCCTTGCTATCGCCATCTGAGATGCGTTGCACGAAAATAATAGGGGGGAAGATCTTGCTCATTATACAGTATGCGCTCCCCCGGAGCTTCGGAGGTTAAATTTCGGGAGATGGAGGGCGTAGATGGGGATTCTCCGGCAGAAGGCTCGCCATCGTGGAGACGCTTATGCGACGGAACGTTGCCAAACGAACGCTCACAACCGTCATCGGTGACGCCCCAGTAATAGGGACACTCGTCGAGGAAGGGGAAAAGTCAACACCTTGAATATGCCGACAAAGTGAGATCATCCTTCCCGCTCAATTCGTATTGTTGATTGAAGAGATATCCGAATCAGACTTTTGGTCGACTCTAACAGGAGATCACGAATGCGAACATGTTGTTGAGGAACTGGGACATCGAAAAAAGGATTTCCTTCTCTTTTTTTTCTTATTTCTTTTCTTGGTCTTACTAGAATCTTTACCCATTTTCGCTGACTAATTAATATAATAGAGACCAATTTTCTAAAAAAAACTACTGCTGAAGTCTGATAACCTGCGTGGAAAAAGGTTTCGACAAATCAGTCACACATCTATCACGCTCGAAAAAGCTATTGAAATTTTCTAAGACCGAACGACGATTGTCAGTAAATGACGGGTTGGGTCGGGCGAATGAGACTCCCCAGTCTGCATAGCAGAGCCGGTGAGTAAATTGAGTAATAAAGACGCAGATAAGATGAATTAGATGCAATTACTCACAATAAGAACCTCTCGGAATGTGTGCGAAAGGAAATAAATACAAGCCAAAGATCAAAAACGAGAAATAAAGACTAGTAACATGCAGGCGGAACATAGAGGAGGAGTAGGTCCACGCCAGTTGGGAGCTCACAAGCGAATGTGAGAAAGGACGACTTTTCTTAGGGTACATCGTCCATTTTTCAAGATGATAAATCGATATTTAATTTATATAATCGTACTATGTAGAAAAGTAGACGTTCCTATGTACATCCACTTTGTCAGAGGGCAGTAGTGTGCGGAAGCATTTTGCGGTTACAGGTTTTGGGCTATCATGTTCTCTCTCAGGTTTCTCTTTGGTATAATCAATATATGGATACAGTATAATATACCCATTGCGACAGTGAACTTTTTTTTGTGGTCTGCAATTTTTAGTGCGCATAGGTCGGTTTATACTTAGAAATATGGTGGGCATATTAGGAGCTTAACAGAAATTCAAATTGAAGAACCTGTCTTATCATAGCTCTCTACTTTACAACATGACGGTGAATGTGACCTAAAGGATCCTCTACATAGACGATCGTGGAATCTTAAATCGTAGGAAACTGATCAATTCTAATCATATTCTTCTTATATTTGATTGTTAGTTGGTTTCCTACGATTTAAGACTCCACGATCGTCTACGATTTCTATGTAGAGAACCTTTAAGAATACTTACATTAAAGATGCCGACATTCAATATCGCTACTATGATTATACTATGATGTGGGCGCATTCAAGTTGATAAAAGCGGCCTGCTCATCGAGCAAATAAATATAATTGATTGTTACTTATATATCCAATCAAACATATTCAATCGGTAAATATGTCTAGCCGCTTCGCCATTGAATTCGCCCATTTATAAAGATTGTATATATAATATATGTAAGTAAGGGCACAAGAATTGTCGTAACACTTATTTAGATTTAATGGCTCCTGCACACAAAATGCGGCAATGCTTGCGGAAATTGTCGCACTAGCCTATAATTCTATAATCTTAAGGTTTCACTTGCAAAACTTCTAGAAATTATATAATACTACTTCCGCTGTGCGGCAAAAGTTAATTGAGTTCAACTTTTATCACGCGGTGGAAATTATATATTATTTCCGAGCAAGTGAAATGTTGATTGGTTATCGCGCCAACTTTCCGCACGGCAAACGTCATCGCGTTCTGTGTGCAGGAGCCATTAAATTGTAGACATAAGTAATACATAAACTTTCACGTATGACGTACAACTTATTGCTATCTCCAAGAGATAATAAGGCATATATCATACGCCAATGTTTGTGCGTTATTTACATCTACAACTTAAATCTCTAAGTAATAGCGTTTTCTTTTGGGATACACTGAATGTAACTTTGCACTACACCAGTTGCATGTAAGTGTTGCATCAGTACTGCACTACACAAATATACATATACTATGGTGTACACTACTTCATGCTATTGTATTTAATTTTGCTGTCGGTTGATTTTTATTTTCAAATTTTTAATGTCACACTGGCTCTATATCGTCTCTTTGAAATCATGTAGCAAAACCCCACTTCGTGCATAAAATTTGCACTATATTATAGCCACGGAAACATATTACACTGAATGAGTCTGCCTACCATCAACCAAGGAAACACGCTACACTGTCTAAATATTGCGACAGTGCAGCCAAGATAAAATGTTGTAAGTGTTACAATTTTTGTGCTCAGATCAGAATTGAAACATTTGACAATTTCTAGGATTTTTTATGTTACACATAATATACATGTATAAAACGTAATATACACGTCTCTACCTTTAAAATTTTAATAGAAAACAAGATATGCTGTGAGCTGTGACGTTGTGACTCATTGTGTGACATTAGATTTAATCAAACACAGCTCATAACCATCTTTCTTTCAAAAATCATGAAACTGTGACTCATTTCTTTTTAATTATTGTGCACACAGTATACATTGCACAATAACAGCTTACAGCATACAGCAATTATCTTGAGGTTTCAGATGTGAATGATGTAATTAAATTTTTCAAAAATATCAACAATCAACGATGTGGCAAGTTGGCAATAACTGAAGTTCCATCAACGACCTGAAGTGGCGTACAGAGCGCGTTCGATGTAGAGTCTCTATAAGGCTAGAATTAGATTACGCATTGAAGAATGAGATTGAAAATTGAAAAACCGAAGTTTGATCAATCAGAACAAAAGGAGCTAAATTTCTTTGTCCTCATTGAAATTTCAATCTTTAATCTCAATCTTCAATGCATAATCTTAGGCCGAAATCAGACTATGCATTGAAGATTAAAAAATTGAAATTTAAGCAATCGGAACAAAAGAAGAAAATTTTTTTGTTCTTAACCCGGTTTCTCATACGGGCAACAGCGCTTTGACATTGAACGCTTGAAAAACGGGTGACGGGGATAAATTTTACCTCTATAATTAGCTTTTCACCAATCAGCACTCCGTGTCAAAGCGCTGTTATCTATATGAAGATCTGGGCTTATTGATCAAATTTCAGTTTTTAATTTTCAATCTTAATTTTCAATGTGTAGTCTGATTCCGGTCTAAGAGAGTTGTGCCAATCTTGTCAATATTTTTATTGGCTTTGAATTAAAATGGCGGAACCAATCATCGATGTTATTATATCCCCACTTTGAGTATCGTGAACGTGGTGATTTAGATTTTAGAAATTGAGAGTAAAATTTTACGTTATATAATATTGACAAGTAGAATTTATGTTAAATTACAAAATATTGAAAGAAATAGATCTGTTTTTTATTTTATTATAGAACTGAATATTATTAACTGAATATTATTATAGAACTGGATATTATTTTAGAACTGAAATAGTGATGATATGAAATAGTAATAAAATAACACTTTCATTTAACAATACTTTTATTTTACAATAAAATATCTTGCCATCATCAAACTGCTATATGCTTTTAAACGCTCTTTTTGACAATATGTTTTAATCATGTTTTATAATCATGTTTTCTGCAAAGAAGACGTTAAAATTATATGATTGATAACAAGATAAGAATGTCACTTTCGTCCTTCTTACCACATAATATCTATATCTTATATATTTTTAATTCGAAATTTAATTATAATAATGTATAAGCTTACCTATTTATAATTTTGATATATATAAAATAATTTCATCACTTTATTAATCAAAGTTTTCACCATGACTCTACGCTCTACGTAATAGAGAATCTAGAGCCCTTCTCTCTAATAGAGTCCCTGTTAGACGCCATTTTACTTCACATTGACGCGACTCTCTTATAGGGACTCTAGTTCGATATATTTTACATCGGCCTAGTTTCCGAAGGTTTAATCAGAATATAAGAACCAATCAATTACAGTCGAGTATTCCCCTATTACAGTTAAATAACAGGGAATGCTCGACTGTAGTTGATTGGTTCTTACATTTTGATCCGGATTAAATCCTTGGTGGAAACTAGGCCATCGTGAGACTGTGGCTCCTGCACACTGACGCGGAAATGCTTGCCGCGCGACAAAATGAGATGGTAACCAATGAACACATTAGAAGCTGTAAGTTTATTGGCTATCGCATCACATTTTCCAATGTGCAGAAGTCATAAGGATACAATTACATGAAGCGCGGTTTGCACGCGGTTTGTGGCACGAATTAGACAACTTACATTAGTATGAATTTTTTTTAATATATTATTTTTTTATGCACATTTTATCGATACTCTTATTTTTTTAACAGATTTATTTAATAATTGCGTTTAAATCAATTAAATTCCATTAATTGCATAACAGTGTATAGTAATATAAGTAGTACGATTTTCTAGTTGCCTAGTTAGTTACTATTAGTTACTGTATTGCGTATCGCGCTTCATGCAATCGCATCTTAAAAACGTAAAATACCTATTTTACATGTCTAAAAAACTGTGTAATTTACATCGAGTATTTTACCTGTCCAACTCTGACTCAGATTTTAACACCCATATTCATAGTCCTTCTTTATTTTAAGAATGGAAGAAGCCTCTATGAAGGATTCCTCGATTCTCCAAGGTCTCTTTGTTTCATAAACAGATCTCAAGTCTGTCTTCTCGAAGAAAGGAATATTTTAGGGATTTTAATAACCTACTGAGGGCAGCATGTTATAATATATAGTATATGCATACCTAATATCATAAATTACGAATAATAAAGGTTATAAAGGCATTATTGATTAAATAAAGTGATTAAATATTTTGACAATAATGGACAAAAATAAAACTAATAGCGAATTTGATTGGACGCACATTCAAACCGCCGTACATATACAAAATAACGTAAATATATGTTTATAAATAAACATAGAAATCGATTAAATTGTGAAATACTTAATACATTTTATTGTACTATTAGGTAAAATATGTATTTTGTAATTCGAAATATTTGCATTTTATTTTTATACTCAAATCAGTATATAACGGCTTTAATATACATCAGTGCTCCCAATCAAATTCGCCATAATTTTAGTGCGGTTTATTTCTGAAAAAAGCTATCGAAAATAATTATCAATACAGATTTAAATTAAAAGCTATCGAAAATAAAAAGACTGGTGTGACGAACTAAATTTGAAGGTTTGCTTGATTATGAGCTGCATCTCCTCAAGGAAATTCGTAATCTCCCTTGAGAAAAAGAAGTTAATAAGGCTCCTTGTTTGGTCAAAGAAGATTTTATGAAACATGGAAATGAGGAACAAGGAATCCTCATTCCTTAAGGAAGGATTATGAATATGGATGCATTTATGCTCGTATTCATCAGACCTCGTGTTTAGGCTTCCTTAAATTTATCTTTAGATGCTTAGTAGCCAAAATAATTTGTAGAGTATCTGAAAATAAATTTAAGGAAGCCTTAAATATAAAGGCCTGACTATGAACGGGCATTTGATATGTAAGTATTCCTTAGAGCATATAGACATAGAGGGAGCATTGCCTCTTGTGATCTAAATGTGTGTCCAAAATGCGTGTGAGAGAAAAAGATTACATGGAACTTTCATCCTCTGCGCATGTCCCAACGTTGCAGACACTATAATATATAATAATTGATAGATACTATAATAAATAATAAGTTAATATAGTATAATTATTATTATTGGTATAATTATTATTATTATATTTTAAAGCATGCACAGAGAGAACGAATGTCCCATGTATACATCTGTCTTTCTTACACGTCATCTTGTTATATATCTTTTTCTCTCACACGCATTTTGGTCACAATTCTGAACCACAATGCTTCCTCCATGTCTATATGCTCTAAGGCCAAAATAAGACTACGCATTGAAGATTGAAGTTTGATCAATCAGAATAAAAAATGCCAAAACTTCTTTGTCTTCATTGGTGAAATTTCAGTCTTTAATTTTTAATCTCAATTTTCAATCTCAATCATCAATGCATAATCTGATCCCGGCCTAAGAGGTATTCTCATCTATTTTGTTCCAATTGATTGATTATAGTACGATTAGTGACAAAGATAAATGTTAAGAAGAGCCCAAATTTTGATAAAAATACATTGAATTGATGCATTTTCGTGTAAAAATATATCGTGTATAAAGATTTGACAAGAAAAAAGTATCGCTCCGCTCTACTAAGATATTAATACTTAATCGATAACTGCTCGGGTTAGAAAATCTGTCATGACAATGATTCACTAGGCTGTAAAAACACAAATTTTCTTCTAAAATAGAATTTGTATTTTAAAAACAATGAATTTGTGTTTTTAAACAGTTTTTATAAAGCAGTGAACCACTGCTGTGACAGATTTCGTAACCCGAATATCGTCGATTTTAAGAATTAATATTTCGGTTTGCGGAGCAAAGTGACACTGTTTTCAAATCTTTATTTTTATGCGAAAATGCATCGATGCAATGTATTTTTATTACAATTTGAAGTTTTCTTAATTAACATTTATCTTTGTCAGCGATGAAATATTATTAAAGACTGATATCCTTACGGGAGTTCGCGTCCTTGTGAATATTGAAATAAAGAGTTTAAAATTGATACAACTTTGCTTCCGCCGTTTTCCTATAGATGGCTTTAGCGGTAAGTGATAGTCGAAATAAATAGATCATAGACGTCATACAATAAAGGCATCTGTCAACATAACCCCATAGAAACATTAGTCGATTTGTGTCTGCATCATAAAGTTATTCTCGATTGAAAATGTCAGTTTACGAGTCAAATTCTCGTCATTTGCGGGAGGTTTTAATTTTTTGCTTCAATATGAAGAAATCTGCGGCTGAGGCTCATCGAATGCTCTCAAATACTTATGGTGAGGCCGCTATTAGTGAAAGAACGTGTCGTGAGTGGTTTCAACGCTTCAAGAACGGTGATTTTGACGTCGAAGACCGGCATAGCGGTGGAAGAGAGAAGGTTTTCGAAGATGCAGAATTGGAGGCAATATTTGAGCAAGACTCGTGTCAAAATCAAGAAGAATTGGTACGATCATTGGGAGTGATTCAACAAGCCATTTCAAAACGCCTCAAAGCCATGGGAATGATTCAGAAGCAAGGAAATTGGGTGCCGTACGAATTGAAGCCGAGAGATATTGAACGGCGTTTGTTTGCTTGTGAACAGCTGCTTGAAAGATAAAGACGGAAGGGATTTCTGCATCGCATTGTGACTGGGGACGAAAAATGGGTTCATTACGGGATCCCAAGCGCAGAAAATCATGGGGAGTTCCCGGCCATGCTTCTACGTCGACGGTCAAACCGAATATTCACGGCTCCAAGGTCATGTTCTGTATTTGGTGGGACCAGCTCGGCGTAGTGTATTATGAACTGTTAAAACCGACTGAAACAATCACAGGCGATCGGTATCGAACGCAATTAATGCGTTTGAACCGAGCATTGAAAGACAAACGGCCGCAATACAACGAGAGACACGATAAAGTGATTTTGCAGCATGACAATGCTCGACCCCATGTTGCGAAAGTGGTCAAGACATACTTGGAAACGTTGAAATGGGAAGTCCTACCCCATCCGCCGTATTCTCCAGACGTTGCTCCCTCTGACTATCACTTGTTTCGATCAATGGCACACGACCTGGCTGACCAGCACTTCCGGTCTTATGAAGAAATAAAAAATTGGATCGATTCGTGGATAGCCTCAAAAGATGATCAGTTTTTTCGACGCGGGATTCGTACGTTACCCGAAAGATGGGAGAAAGTAATGGCCAGCGATGGACAATACTTTGAATCATAAATGTATAACCAGTTTTTTACAATAAAGCCTCGAATTTCGCAAAAAAAACGGCGGAAACAAAGTTGTACACCTAATAATAAAGTTTAAAATTGATAATATTGCACTAATTTTGATTTAATAATTTAGTAGATATATTTATGCATTTAGAACTCAATAATACTCGATTTTTCTTTAAAATTGTGATTTCAGTGTTGTTCATCAAAGTTTGATTATCAACAGAGATGATAACTGCAGAGAAAAAAATTGTAATTTTTCAATATATAATTATATTATATAAATTTGAATATCCACGCTCAATTAATAAAATTTATTAAAATGAAAGAAAGGGCTTAGAGCAATAGCTAGTTGTTATATTTAGTTGCTATATTTTAAAACATTAAAATTACAAAATTAGGATATTACAGCTTATAAATATACATATTTATGTAAAAATCATGAATTTAATAATGTATTAACTAAATATTTAATAATAGCAAATTTATATCAATTGTCGATAATGTTAGCGTTCTTCAATTACCTCTGGGCTCTTGGAGCCCTTTTTATTCCGAAAAATTTGCCCAGGATTGACAGTCTTTAAGATTGACGGTGTAGTATCTCGTCAGTGCCTTTGTTACTAATTGTACTATACAATCAAGTAGAACCAAAATGGTGGATGAGAATACCTACATATCTAGTGCTTTAATATAAGAACAATGATCTTTTAACTAATATTTTTTTATATTTAGGAAAGATTATTCTATTTATACTACATATATATAATATATAAATATTTAAATGTTTTCGTGACTTTTATAATTTAAAAAAAAAAGATAATTCTTTAGAAACTACTTCATCTCCGATTTCGATGAAATTAGGCTCATTCGACGCGTTTTTGCGTAAAATAAAAGAATCTGGCAGAAAAAAGTCCGGGATTGCCCTATGAAATAAAATATTGAGCGTTAAAGTTGACAACTATTGAGGTTAGGAAATCTATCATGTGAAGGGTATAGACAATAGTGCTTATTGGTTCGGGATAGTTACACTGCCTCGAACAAAAAAAAACATATCCTATCCGTTTAGGGCCTAACTGCCTAGAAGTTGCAACCTAGACAACTCTAAAAACTATTCTCACCATAGAGATTATATCATTAGAGGGAGAATGGCTTATGAATGAAAGTTTGAATGGAAGCAAGACTGAAGGTTTGTTCGCGTCGCATCTCTAACATATCCAACACTAAGGCCGGAATCAGACTATACATTAAAGATTGAGATTAAAGATAGAAATTTCATTAATGAGAACAAACAAATTTTGGCTCTTTTTGTTCTGATTAGTTAAATTTCAATTTTTCAATCTTCAATCTCATTCTTCAATGCGTAGTCTGATTCCGGCCTAATACATTCATGTCACCGGAATCAACATGGCGACTAGGGGTACGTTCAGGGAGACACTATTCGCGCTATTGGACGCAAACGATACGCTGTTCATGGAATCAATAGCGCGATAGCGTTAGCAAAGATCGCTCCATGAACGATTCTAGCGTAGCCTTGATAGCATTTAACCAGAAAGATTTAATATTTATTGAGGTTAAGTTAATGTAGGAGATTCTGTTTTCAATTACCGACCAAACTTTTCTCTGTAATTTAAATTTTTAGGATTTTGTAAAGTATTTGCAACGTTAAAGGATTTGTAAATCTTTTTCTCGTAGTGAATAACAGAACACAATCAATCTCTATGATGGCTTGCCACTAGGTCGGAATGAACAATATAAACTAAATAAATAATTAATAGTTATACTGACCTATTTTCCACCGAGGGTTAATTCGGATCAAAATGTAAGAACTATCAACTACAGTCGAGTATTGTTACAATCGAACGAAAGGGGAATGCACGATTGTATTAGGTTTTCCAGAAAGTTCGTGCCGTTGAAGGAAAATTGAAACGCAGATTTAAATTTTAGTATACATTTATTAAATTATATAGGTTAGTCAGCACGAACTTTCCGGACAACCCAATAGTTAGTTGGTTCTTATATTCTGATTCAGTTTAAACCTTCGGTGGAAACTAGGCCATTTAAATTAATCAGATAAAAGAAAGAATCCTTAAGCATCCATTGTCAATTTGAGAAGAAGCGTATCTACATCTAATAAGCATCTGCAATGGAATACTCTGCCATGCTATACTGCAATAGCGTATAACTGTAACTTTTTTCATGGGAATTAAAAATCGTCAGTAATAAGAAAATACCTTTGACTTTTACATTTGTAATGAAATCAAATACAAGTTGAATTCGGTAGAAACTTTGAAAAGTTAAAGATGATACAAGCTAGAATTACATTCACTCCAGCCTAGTGGCAAGTCATCAATTGCAGAGAAATTGAGATTGCATTCACTACAATAAAATTTGAAATTCACGCATTACGTTTACTCTACGAAATTTTAAAGAGAGAGAAGTTTGGTGCCACTCGAGAACAATCCCCTCAAACATTAATCTAATCTTGACGAATGTTAAACGCTACACTACACAAGGTCGTTCATAGATCTGTAAACGCTAACGCTATCAATACACTATATCGGAAGAAATAACGTTGATAGCGCGTAGTTGTGACGTAACACTATCATTAGTGTCATGATCGTGTTTGTTAGCGCTATCTGCAGCTCCGCGAACAGTTTGTAGCGCTAAAGCGCGAATAGCGTTTCCTCGAACGCATCCTAGATGTTCGCATTAGAGCATAATCCATGAATCAATTAAGAGCACGTTCGATTTGCCTCACCTCAGAAAATGGTACGATTGGGGCATGTTACGGACGCATGCATAATAATTGCATGCATAATAATAAAACATACTGTATCGAAAAAAGTATTTCAGATTCATTTTGTATAAAAATACATTTAATAAATGCGTTTTTATACGTTTTAATATAAATATAAAAATACAACAATATAACAATATAATATTAATAAAATAAAATAATAAAAAATAAGATAAAATAAATAAAATAAAAAGAATAAATAAATAAAATAAATAAAATTACAAAATTAAAAAATAAAATAAAATAATATCAATACAATAAAATAAAATACAATATAATATAAAAATATAATATAACTTTTATATTTATTAAAAGCGCATTTATTTGGTATAAAAACTCTTTTCAAATAAGGAAACACAAAATACCTGACACAAAACAAGGCACATGTTCGATCCATTCATCAAGTGGTTCATAGATTAGGTAATATGCTCATTTGTCCGTTCGTGTCACTGAACATTAGAGCACATGAATGAGCACATGAAACTATCCAATCGCCACCTTACATGATCCAAGTGCTCCGACGCTAACAAACCTTGAGAAATAGAAGATGTATATATTTCTGTCCTGCTCAATAACTTTTTTTCTTTCTGCGCATGTGCCAAAAGAGGATAGAAGAGAAATACATCTTTCTTTAGTCTCTCAGTCTTGCTCACAATTCGTCCGTATTTCCCCTCTAGTAGTATAAGCTTTATGGTTCTCATATCTCAGGGATCCCGCACAATAAAAGGAACAAAAAACAGAGAACAGAGAATAAGAATTTCAACCTATCAAAAATCATGTATTGTGGAATTGTATTCATTTGGAATACACAATTTCTGATAGGTTGAAATTCTTATTCTCTGTTCTCTGTTCCCTGTTTCTTTTATTGTGTGAAATCCTCACTGTCTTCAGGTCAACACGATGCTGCAAATGTTTTGAAACGTTTTTTAATTGATCAGTTTGTAAAATTCTTTTTTCTAATTGGTCCATCAAATGCTTCAAAGCATTTGTAGCGAGACTTTGACCAGCCTTCATGAGTTAGAAATATTCTAAATAGACACTGCAACTTCTAGGCGATTAGATCCCAAGCGGGTAGAATATGTTATTTATTAGCCATCCCGAACCAATAAGCACTAGTCTATACATTCTACTATACACAGATTAATGATCATGTTACGTAGTAACATTTTAGTCAACTTTAATATTCAATATTTCGCTTCGTCAAGCAGTCTCAGATTTTTTTCTGTCAGATTCTTTCATTTTATGCAACGAATGAACCTAATTTCATCGAAATCGGAGGTGAAGTAACATAAGGTAACTTAAACACAACAGGCACAGGAAACAGAAAATAACGAGCTCCAATCAGAGTTCTGGAATATAATATCGAACTTACACACTGAAACTCTGATTGCTCGTTATTTACTGTTGCCTTTGCCTATTGCCTGTGCCTATTGTATTTAAGCCTTTAGAATCGATCTAAGTATACGCTGGATATATCAATCTTGGCATATACCTGGGTACCTTTAGCAGTTGCGCATAATTTGTATCGTCAAATGGCAGTCGACCATGAACCATAGCATAAAGTACTACGCCCATGGACCATATATCAGAGAGTTGAGGCTGATAAGGGATGCCACGTAAAATTTCGGGTGACGCATAAGCATAACTACCACAGTAGGTTGTACTGAGAGGCCACTCGCCATTCTTTAACTTCATTTGTCCACGCGCGAATCCGAAATCAGACAATTTAATATTGAAACGATAATCCATGAGTAGATTCTCGCATTTTATATCTCTGCAAGAATTTTCAAGAGAGAATTATATTAAAAAATTATTCTCGACAAGATCAATTTTAATAATCAATATTTATGAACATTAATGCAATCGACTTTGAATAATCTTTTTATTTATTATTGTTAGATGTAAGTTAGATGTAAGATGTCTCTCGATGAAGCTTTACCACATCTTTCAACAACACTTAAAAAGCTACTTTACTTTTCGCTTATGATAATTGTATTTTTCTTTACCTGTGCACTATGCCATGCTCGTGGCAATAATCGATGGCTTCTAAAAGTTGTCTAAACCACCTACGGCTACGTAACTCATCAATGTAAGTATCACGTCGTATAACATCAAGTAAGCTACCATTCTGCGCGTATTCCATAATAATATATACTCTGGAAAAAAAGCAAGTTTAGAAGAAATTGACAGATATTCCTAACAAAAATTCGATTTTATGAGGCAAATTTCCATTCAATCGTTTCTATTCTGCTACTCTCTCTACAAATGCTATTCAAAGATTAATCCGAAAGATAATCTAACCGATGTGTGGTTTCTATTGCTTGCAAAAAGTGAATGAGATTTGGATGTTTTAATCCTTTGACCACCTCAATCTCACGGGGTAGAAATTTCGTAAGGTATTCTCCAGGCGCTTGGAATTTCGAGACTATCTTCACTGCCACTTGATAATCATATCGATCAGACTTTGCGATCTAATACATAAAAATGTTTGAAATTCAAAAAAATTGTGACATGAAAAAGGAAGGGAAAAAAAAGGAAATAGAGTAGTTTTACTTTGACGGTGGCATATGATCCGGCACCAATAGTCTTTCCGAGTGTATAACCGTGTGATTCGAGCACTGTCAATTTCTTTTCCGATTTTTCACAATTTTTCTCATCTGTTAATTTCATACCGACTTGTTGTTCTTTCGACGTATACTTTATTGGTACCATTGCCATTTCCGATGAAAATAATGTTTTTGGCTACAAAAAAGGAAATTTAAAATAAATTTCAAATTGATAAAATTTATCTCTAAAGCTAATGCTCGGTTCGTCCTTCTTCCCTACAGTTTTATAAAATCAGTTGTTATGTTGTAATTTATTTTTATTAGAATTTATCACAATCAGAATTTATCACAAAATTTTTGTAGAACAAATAACTATTATAAATAAAATGTAATGTTTTTCTTTAATAAGCATAGTGAACAGTAATTAATCTTTAAAGAAAAAATAATCTTTATTTTATAATGGATAATTACCTTGACAACTTCTTCATATTACTTTAAGTAAATGTCTGTTATTAATGAAGAAATCATTTTGCTTGTTGCTTTGCACATGTATGAACTTTTATTTGTTAAACACGAGAGATTTTAATTTAAGTTTGGCATCTATGAACAAGAATTTCGAATTTTTAGTGGTTTTTTTTTAGACGAGAAGCATATGACAACTGAAGTGTGAAAGTTATCAGAGATCGAAATTTATGACGAAATCGATAACGAAATCAAATAGATTTGAGTTCTAAAGAGAACAATATAGATTGCATTCCGAATTGTGCACAATGTATCATTTTATTCTTCTTTATTAATTTCTCTTGGTGAACAACCAGGACACAAATAATGCATCATGCGCTTTATGCGTAACTTGGAACACATCTATACATATACACATCTATACATATACATATATAGGGTGAGCCATCTAGCGTTTGGAATTTCAATTACCGGTTATTTTGAGTTTAAAAAGCGTAATAACATTTATGACGTATCAGAAATTTATTTTGTTTGACATTTACGAAATGGGTCGCTATACGCTTGAACAAAATTGGGAAATATTGAAAACTTACTTCCAAAGTGGTGAGTCTTCAACCCAAACTATAAAAAATTTACGTGGAAAATTTGGAAAGAAATGCCTTCAACGCAGTTTGTCGATCAATTTGTGAAGCGAATTCGGCAAACTGGATCCTTATTGGATAAAGCAATTCGTTCACGTGCTCGTCCAGTAAGATCAACCGAAAACATTGCTGTCATTGCTCAGAGTGTGCTTAAACAATCATCAACATCAACTCGTCATCGTTCTCAAAGCTTAAACATTTCATACACTTCTTTGAGAAGAATTTTGAATAAAGACCTCGATATGAAGCCATACAAAGTTCAATTAGTGTAAGAATTGAAGCCGCATGATCATCCGATGCGTTTTCGGTTCGTCCAATAGGCTGAACAACGCTTGGTTGAAGATGAGAATTTTTACCGAAAAATCATCTTTTCTGACGAAGCTCATTTTCACCTCGGTGGCTATGTGAATAAGCAGAATTGTCGTATTTGGGGGTCAGAGCATTCACACGTCATCATGGAGAAGTCGATGCATCCACAACGAGTGACTGTTTGGTGTGGTTTTTGGTCTGGCAACATCATTGGGCCATTTTTCTTCGAAAATGAGCAAGGAGTTGCCATCACTGTCAATGGCGAGCGCTATCGCGCCATGCTAAACGAATTCTTGCTTCCCAAATTTGAAGAAGAGGATACAGACGACATTTGGTTTCAACAGGACGACGCACCTTGCCACACAGCCAATCTACAATCGATCTTTTGCGCACTGTCTTCGAAAATCGCATAATCAGCCGAAATGCTGATATCAATTGGCCGCCTCGCAGCTGCGATTTGACTCCGCTGGACTATTTTTTATGGGGAACCGTCAAGAACGAGTGTTACGCTAACCAGCCAGAAACGATTCAAGAATTAAAATATGAAATCAAAGTTGCCATCGATGAAATACGCGCCCATACAGTGGAAAATGTACTGAAAAATTGGGTTGATAGAATGGGGTATTATGCAGCCAGCCGTGGAAGTCATTTGAATGAATTGTATTTCATGTTTAAGGGCAATGTACTACTACCTTTCCAATAAAGCCATAAATTTTGAAAAATATTCATGCGTTTTTTTTTAGAGCCAAATTAAATTCCAAATTTTAAATGGCCCACCCTGTATGTAAAGGAAATACTCCTATTATGAAATTCCGTTCATTTTGGGTAAATACTAGAAGTCTATAGGCAGAATTAAAAAAAAAAGTAATACATCATTTTGAAGAAAATTTAATAAATTTTAAGATAATATTATGTAAAATTTAAAATTTAAATTCTATTTTTCTTTTAAATTAAAAAGTGTAATAAGTAAGCAAATCGCAAAGTCAAAAAATTATGCTAATATGAAATGTCCTGAAAAATTAATAATAAAACGCAAAAATACATTATTGCAATTAAAAAACTTTAATGTTTCTAAAATACGAACACAGCCAGCGTAACTAATAGGTATTTTCGTAGGCGAAAAATGAGCATTCGATGGATTATACCTATAATTCGTTTTCGAATAGTTGGAAGCATCACAGAAATAAGGTAACCCGATGTTTATTTCGATTATCTTTTTTATTATTGTACAACATTTATATTTTAACAACGATTTTCATTATGACATAGAAGCATAGATTATTTCATACTAGAAAATTTAATAATCTGGGTATTTCATATTACATTTTCTACTAGGGATGCAAAAAAAAGCCTATAGGGAAAAAGATTGTAATGTTGCAACAATGTATAAGATATTATAGTATCATGAATATGCATACTTATTTCTAGAACATTTGTAAGAAAAAGTTAACAATTTAATGATATCAAATTTTAACCGGATATATTCCCGGATAATGATATCCAGCTATCCGGTCAGATAGTAAAAAAGTGCTGAATAATATCGAATACCAGATATCTGGCGCTTATTTCTACGATGCTTCCAACTATTCGAAAACAAGTATAATCCATCGAATGCTCATTTTTCGCCTACGAAAATACTTATTGTAAGACATAAATATAAAATGAATAAAATAAATATTTCATGGAAAATGTTTCATGGAATGTTGATAAGAAAATGAAAAAATATAACTATATTATTATAATGTACAAAATTAATATAAAAATTTGAAAAAATAACACAAAAATTAAAAAAATTAATTATTTAAACAAAAATCGCATATGTAATTCTCAGGATCACTATCATTCTTCATGGACTTATTCAGAATATAGGCAGCATTGAAACCACCCAGTCGATACAAACTAAAAATAACATGATGTTAATGTATTATAATTTTGCATTTTACAATGTAACTCCCAAGGAATACATAAAAATCAACAAAAAAGTCATATCAAAATGACTTTATTTTTATGCTTAAAGTAATCAATAAATAGTCAAATTTTACATCCAAAAATCGTCACGTCATTTTGATTTTCTCTTGACTTGATGTATTCTCTTCTCTTTGGACTATTACGTATATGTTTTACATTTATATTATAAAATATGAAATTACATCATTAATATAATGTTACTTTTAGTTTGATGAATGGACAGAGTTCTATATCTTCCGAATTCTTCGCAAATAGTGCACTTTTCATTGAGAGGAAATTTTGAATTGTCGTCTATATGACTTCATTATTTATTATATTTTAGTTTACATCTCTTTTATTTTCTTTTTCTCCCTCCTCCTTTTTTCCCTTTTTTCTCGGATTTTTCCTTTCTACAAGTTCTTTATCCTTTTTATGAAAATCACTAATAACTAAAAATGAAATACAACTTATATGCTAATGTGAATATTAATATATTAATTAATATTGATCTTAATAATATGCTTCTTTTCACATAATTTTTTGTTCTAAATAAAGTCATGCTTCTTTTCATATCACTTTTTCATCCATTTCCTTTCTGCCTATTTCTTTTCTTTTTCCTTTCCTTTTCCATTCTTTTCCTTTCTTTTCAATTTTTTCCTATTCTTTCTGTGACTTCTTTTTCTTTCATAAAAAATCGCTAATATAATTGAAAATAAAATAACATACAAACATATTATTGTACAATATAATATAAATAATAATATTTAACTCCATATAATGTTATGCTTCCTTTTACACTTTTTATTCCTTTTCCTTTCTTTTTAGTACACTCCTCTGTGAGGAGGATATCAAACTATTTGACAATAACGATAATTGTCCGATTTCAGATATCATGATGATATAGCGAGTCCATCGTAACCATCTCTTAATCGTAACCGTGATACGGGTCTGATATGAGTTTAAAATTTTTTATTTTTCATTTCAGAAAGCTAACGACTGAAAATATGGTAGAATACAATATAATAATATAATAATATAATAATATATATGGTAGAATATAATATGATTACTGATATTTTATTAAATAATATTATGCTTCCTTTTACACCTTTTTTCTTTCTTTTTACTTTTTTCTTTTTCTTTTTATTTTTTTTTATAAGTCCTTGCTTTTTTTTATGAGAAAAATAAATCTATAATTATTATAAGCTATAATTATTCTGAAAATAAAATACAACATAAAGACACAAGTATAATAAATACTAATATTGCTAACTACAATACTGTGCTTCTTTTCACCTTTTTTTCTTGTTTTACCTTTTTTTTCATACCTTACCTTTCTTTACATTCTTTGAATGTAAAGATTTAATTTTTTTAAATTTTAATCGTAGTTATCAGTTATAAGCACAGTATAAGTACATACAGTATGGACACTGAACTTTTTATGTGATCTCCAATTTTTAGTGCGCATGCATCGATTTCCAATCAGGAATATGGCTGCTTTTAGTAAATTGAAATTGCAGATTAGGTTAGGTTAGGTTAGGTTAGGTTAGGTTAGATTAGGTTAGCTGGATCTCCTCCTCATAAAATATTTCTTCTTTTTATTAAATCTTCTTTTATACAAATAATACCGTAACACATATCGATTTTCAAATAGAGCGTTAAAATGTCGTCGGACAAGATGGCTGACTCCTTCGCCGCGCGGATCTCGGTCACAGTATAACCAATAGCGACAGTAAACTTTTTGTGATCTGCAATTTTTAGTCATGCATCGGTACACTTAGGAATATGGAGGACGTATTAAAAGCTTAATAGAAATTTAAATTTAAGAACCTGTTCTATCATAACTCTACTGTGTAAATTTCACAACATGGTAGTGAATCATGTGATCGAAGAATACATCAAAGGTGCCGATTTTCAGTGTCACTACTGGGTATGATTATACTGTCTCGGCCATAAGCTGTCCCTCACTCATAAGCTAGCTTTATGCTCCATCCAGATATTCATATGTCCATAGTATTAATAAAGAGTTTAATGCTTTTTAATAATTTACATGTTGTTATTTCCACGATTCGAATGTGCATGTTCACTCGGGCTGGCGATTCGATTGTGCGTAGCGGATAACGCACGGCGAGTGTAACAATATAAATAATATTTAACTTAATCTAACATTAATGAAATTTAATAAATATTTATAAAAATATATAATTATATAATTTAATCTTAATTAATTAATTAATTAAATCATAATTATATAATTTTAAATATATAATTTTTTTAAATATATAATTATAAATTATTTATATTATTTATATTA
>NW_017259448.1:173446-194069 GCF_001594045.1 Atta colombica
ATATATTTTATATCATATTATTGAATTTTACTATACATAGGATGTAAAATTAAATTTTTTTTGTTTCATTCGATCTTGCAATCTAATCTGATTCCGCATTACCTGTGTCTCTGCCCATAATTGCAAAGCCATCAATTGTAGAGATTGAAATTGAGATTGCATTCACTACGATAAAATTTGAAATTCACATGTTACGTATGATTCTACGAAATTCTAAAAAGAGAAAAGTTTGGTATCACTTGAGTCAGAAACAGAATCTTTTCAAACATTAATCTAATCTTGATGAATATTAAACGCTACCAACGCTACGCTAGGATCATTTACGAATCTGTAAACGCTAACGCTACCAATACACTATCTCGGAAGGAGTAGCGTTGATAACGCGCAGTTGTGACGTAATACGCTATCACAGTGACGTCATAATCGTGTTTGTAGTGTAAAGTCACTAGATTAACAAAGTACTGTGATGAGAAAATTCATTAAATTAGTATTTGAAGCCAAAATAGTGCCGAAGTGCTAACCTAACCTAATCTGATTCTGTTAGGGTCTGAGCACAAGAAGTGTCGTAACACTTACTTAGATTTAAGTTGTAGACGCATAAGTTTTGGCATATGACGTACGATTTATTATCGTTTCTTGGAGACAAGGCTGTGGTCAAAGTCTCGCTACAAATGCTTTGAAGCATTTGATAGACCAATTAGACGAAAGAACTGATCAATTAAAAAACGCTTCAAAGCGTTCGCAGTATCGCGTTGACCCTAAGTGTTACGACAATTTTTGTAAACCCTAAGAAAGCGTGAGCGAATAGAAAGAAACAGAAAACGAGATGGTGATCAGCATTCTTGTTTAATCGCGCATGCGCTGTTAATTTTTATTGTTAAATAGAGATTTCAAGAGAGCATTTCCATTTATAGGGGCTTCTATTGCCTATTCTATATATAGGTGCGTTCGGGGAGACGCTATTAGCGCTATTTCTATTATTCTATCTTTGTTGTTTATTAGATGTAAAAGAAATATATAAAAATAAATATATAAATCGATGTTTGGTTTCATATAGTATGATTTATCATCTCCAGCCTTGAAAAGTGGATGATATCTTAAGAAAATTGCTATAATTTACATCCACTTTATCAGAGGGCAGTAGTGCGCGGCAGAATTTTGTTACAGATTTTCGGTCGTCATGTCTTTTCTTAAGGTTTCTTTCTGGTTTGATTTCCTTAGGTTTGTTCGCGTCGCACACTCCAACATGCCCAACACGCTCTAATACATTCGCGTCTGGGACAATGGCGACTAGAGGTTTGATTTCCTTAGGTTTGTCGCGTCCAACATGTATAATATGCTCCTACTCCATAGCTCTTACTCATTCCAATGCGATAAAGTAAGTAGGAGCTGTAGTAGGAGCATGTTGGAGCATGTTGGAAATTGCGAATACCTTAGATGTTCGTGTCGCATTAGAGCATACTCCAATTAAGAGCATGCCCTTCATCTCAGAAAATGGTACGATTGGGGCATGTTACGCCTACATGCGTAATGATTGAAAATGTTCTGTATTGAAAAAAGTATTTCAAATTTATTTTGTATAAAAACACATTTAATAAAAATTTGGTACAAATATAAAAATATAATATAACTTTTGTATAGAAAAATAGGCTCATGTAAATGCAATGTAATAAATTAAAATATCAAGATTTTTTAAAAAAATGAGCAAATGTAATTAACTAATAAAATTCGTTTTTTATTACATTCGTAAAACGCTATAAATTTCAAATGTTTCGACTTACAAAGTAACTTTATCAGTGATAATAAAAAAAACGTATTTATACATTTTAATTTATAACTTTTATATTTATTAAAAACGCATTTTTTAAATATAAAAAACGCTTTTCAAATAATCGAGGTAACACAAAATATGCGAAACAAAACGAGGCACACCCGTTCGAATGATCTCACGAATTAGATTAAGTGACATGCTCACTTGTCCTAAATCCGTTTGTGTCACTGAACATTGGAGCGCAACTGTGAATGCAACTGTTCCAATCACCATCTTATCTGTGATCCAAGTGCTCTCTGGAGAGCATGCGATGCGAAAACCTCTTATTAAGCTAGTCACACATACTTTCTAACAGTAATCGTAAATATAGATTTTCCACCAATCGTGTTGCTCGATTTGCTCGTCCGTAAAGCCCATTTTACAATAGTTGATTATCTTTCTCACATTCGACTATGATTAATTGATTTCTACGCCTACTCCTTAATCCACTACTGCTACTGCCCATTATAAAATGAGCTTAAGGGCTGCACATAAAATTTCTGTAATAATAGTAATCTTAAAATGTGAACTTAAGCCGATGGGACAATTAGGATACTGCTTTAGATCTACGTACTCTAATGGAAATAGAAATAGCAGTTAACTTATCCGTAAGGCGAGTTTCAATTTATCTTATTGTGAGGTTATGGATAAGTATTGTTATTTTCATTTTCATTAGATTACGTCTATCTCATCTAAAGCAGTATCCTGATTGATTGATCGGCTTAAGTTTATACTTTACGCATACTGTTACGGAATTTTGTCTGCGGCAGCCCTAAGGGCCATTCCACACTTGCATAATATCTATAAAGAAAATCATCTAATCGTAGTTTATGTTTCTTTATGACAAAAATGTGATTGGATAATTTAAACCGTAATAAAAATCGAATAACGCAATTGGTCGAAAATTTTAACGCATAACACGTAATGTATAAGAAAATAAACTAATTGAAGTCCTCCGTTTCTTTCCTTTTCATGAAATAAAGAATTCTGATTGGTTGAATTTCTTATGCTTTATTTGTTATGCAAGAGTCTGTGCTCCCACTAGCCTAGTTTCCACCGAGGATTTAATCCGGATCAGAATCAGAAGAACCAGCCAACTACAGTTGAGCATTTCCCTGTTGTTCGATTATAACAGGAGAATATTCGACTGTAGTTGGTTGATTCTGATCCGGATTAAATCCTCAATGGAAACTAGGTTAGTTCCGTAACATTGTTACGGAAAGTGTGTGTAACTAACTTAAAGCAGGGAGCACAGACTCTTGCATAATGCATGACACATGAAGCATAAGAAAATGAATCAATCAAAGTGCTTTATTTCCTTCTTTTCCGTGAAATAAAGGACTCTGATTGGTTGATTTTCTTATGGCTCATTTTACGAGTTATATAAGGGACTTCGCGCAATAAAAGGAAACAGAGAACAGAGAATAAGAATTTCAACTTAAAAATCATGTGGAATACACAGTTTCTGATAGGTCTTATTCCCTATTCCTTTTACTATCTGGAGCCTTCAAGTGTCTGTGCTCCCCGCTTTACTCAGTGGTCACACATTAGTTCGTCATTGTGACAGGAATGTTCAGTAGCGCTAAGATCGTCTTTTTCTCCTAAATCTATAATTTACATTTACATTATTTGTAGTTGTTTATGGTCATCAAGTATTTGGCGAGTTGAGCGAATGGTACATAATAAACGTGATATTTTAAAGATTAATGTTATATACACATTATTGAAACACTGAAACTCTAACCATGGCGGATGTTTTGGATATCGATAATGCTGAGGAGTTTGAAGTCGATGACGAAGGAGATCGTGAGTTTTGTTCATTATATTTTGCGAATATTGTAATCTCAATTTCGTACCAAGATTCGATTTCATTTCATATTTCATCATGTCTCCTACTAAGCCAAGAGAACACGGTGTTTTCCTATAGAGTTATTAAAAAATTTTATTAAAACTGAAGATGAGATAGCTCAACTGAATAATTATCAAATTTTGAAGTAGCGATTTTTTACGATTATTCAATGTTTAATATTAATGCAATTTTTTTTATCGAACTTGTTTGAAATTAGACAGAAAATGTGAAAAAAATAAGAATAGTACTCGGATCATAACAATGTGAATAATGTAAACAATTTTTTTGATTTGATGTTTCCAGAGGGTATCGCGCGTCTTAAGGAAAAAGCGAAGAAAAGAAAAGGTAGAGGCCATGGTGCAGAATTAGTATCTACGAGAGATGATGTTGGTCATTACGAATCCATGAATCTTATTGAGGAAGATGACAATGAGCCTGGTCCTCAGAGATGTAATAACATCTTTGTCATAGCTTTGTTAATTTAGTTTGAATTACAGAATTTATTTTTTATTTTTATTTGTAAGACTAGAATAATTAATATCTTTATATATTTTTAGCTGTAGAGGGATGGATCTTATTCATAAATTCAGTACATGAAGAGGCACAGGAGGATGATATTCAGGATAAATTCTCTGAGTTTGGCCAAATTAAGAACTTGCATTTGAATCTGGACAGAAGAACGGGATTTCTGAAAGGTTATGCGTTGGTAGAATATGAAACTTTTAAGGAAGCACAAGCTGCAAAGGAGGCTCTAAATGGTACAGAAATCTTAGGTCAAGCTATCTCTGTCGATTGGTGCTTCGTAAAAGGACCAAAAAAGTAAATATTATTATATAAATACAATTAGTGATATTTGGATTTATATCAATATTTATATTCTACATTTTTCTATTTTTATAGAATCAGGAAAAGAAGTCACAGAAGGCGATGAGAATTATAGATTAATGACTACTATCATATCTTCTATCGTATTATTTCAAATTATTTTATATTTGATAAGCATTTTTAAAAATGCTCGAAATATTTTCTTCATTAAAATTTTTGCTCTTTTGTCCTATATATCTATTCATAATCTACTCAGATATGAAGAACTTTGTATGTTCGTTAGTAAATAGAATCATGAATATCATCCAGATATAGCCTCTTGTATAAATAAGAACATTAATATTTTATGTGAATATCTCAGTTCGTTTTCTTTCATATACCTTTTATAATCTAGTAATAATTTTTGGTTTCACATTTATTACTATGCTTTGTACCAGTTTGCGTAAAATAAATGTTATTAAAATCTTATTTTTGTAGTGATAGAACTTATATATAACTTCGAGTACATGTAATATTTAATAAAAGTTCCTATATCAAATTTCATTTTTAAATTCATTGTGAAAGAATATTTTAATAGTACGAGAATAGAAGACAAGAAGAATTTGTGGCAAAAACAAACATAACATTTTTTTTAATTGTGTTAATACATGCAACTTTGAAAAGTATTCATTGAGTCATTGTTTTTTGTATATCTTATACTAGTCGAAAAACAAGAAATGAAGATTAGAGATGTTCCTATATTTATTATACAAAAAATATATCTTAAATAAATGACGCGACATAGCATATTAAGCATAATAATTCAGGTTTGCTTTCTTTTTCGCTTGGACTTCATTAATAGCTTCCATCAAATCTTCATGAGTGACTTCTGTTGCATTGCGCCGTAATGCTATCATACCCTGAGAAACACAGTATGTTCTTATTATTATTCTAACAAATTATATATGTATATAATAAAATCGAGTAGGATATTAACTGAATGAGCAATATATTAATTCTTGAGTAATATGATATTTAGAGTTAAAATAACATATTAATGAAACATAAATAGAAGAGAAATAATTTTATATTTAACATTGAAGAGAATTGATGCTTGTTATTATTGATTTATTTCGAATTTAAATACTTACCGCTTCTACACAGACAGCTTTACATTGTGCTCCATTAAAATCATCCGTGGATCTGGATAATTCTTCGAAATTCACATCAGGCGACATATTCATTTTACGCGAATGAATTTGCATAATGCGTGCTCTGGCCTCCTCGTTGGGATGTGGAAACTCGATTTTTCTGTCTAAACGGCCGGATCGCAACAAGGCTGGATCCAAGATATCGACTCTGTTTGTGGCAGCAATTACTTTGATATCAGCGGTCGAACTGAAGCCATCCAATTGATTTAATAACTCCAACATCGTACGTTGTACTTCTCTATCTCCCGCCTTTTCCGAGTCAAAACGTTTTGTGCCGATAGCATCTAGTTCATCAATGAATATTATCGCTGGAGCTTTTTCTTTGGCCAACGAAAATGCATCTCTGACCAATTTAGCACCATCACCAATAAACATTTGTACCAATTGTGGACCAGCCAATTTTAGGAAGGTAGATTTTGTTTGGGCAGCACAGGCTCTAGCTAATAGAGTTTTTCCAGTTCCAGGTGGACCATAAAGTAGAACACCCTTGGGGGGTTGTATTCCTAGATTCTCGAACTTCTCCTTGTGCGTCATAGGCAACACAACAGCCTCAATGAGTTCCTGAATTTGTTTGTCTAATCCACCGATGTCAGAGTATTGCTCTGTAGGTCTCTCATCTACTTCCATAGCTTTGACTCTGGCATCATATTCGGCTGGCAGAGTTTCTAGTACAAGATAACTGTCTTTATTGACACCTACCAAGTCACCTGGTTTCAGAGATTCAGCGTCGACCAGACCGATCACAGGCAGGAAATATGTTTGACGGGTTGATGTCTTTATAACTGCACATTTGCCTTTTCTTTGTGCATCTAAATCAACTACTGCTCCATCTTCTTCTCCCATATCTTGTGGGTCAACATCTAATAGCTCGATGACATTGGATACCAAGTATGGAAGAGTTTTGTTCACTTTAATCTTTTCAGTATTCTCCTTAATCTTATCATTCTGCGCCTGAAGCTCATGTGAAATTCGCATCACCTCACTCTTCATTATCTTGATTTCATTATCCAACAGTCGCGTACGCGACACAATTTCATCTGTAGACATTCGTAGGACGTCCTCTCCTAATGTTTCCTATGAAAGATACAGCATATATAATCCTTCTTTTTGTAAAGAGTAAAATTCTTCTTTAAAAAAAAATTTAAATCATTTTTTTTAATTGAGAAAGTAAATATAACTTTTTGTTGATCAAAATGAATAAAAAAATTCAAGTATTATTTTTATTCTTTATAGTTCAGAAAAAATTACAGATAAAACGAAATAAAATAACTTCTTTTAATTATTTCTTCTTATAGTCTGTTTCGTGAAGTGAAAAATGTTAAGTATTCATTATAAATCTGCAATAAATTTTTAGATTTATTTACACTGAAAAATAGATTAACTGAAGTGCTTAACGACAGCTAAATAATTAATATAAATTCCAATAATTTTACAGGAAAAATGTATAAATATAAACACTTGATTCACAGGTATTTGTATTTTATAAAACATCCTTTTTATATTATTTGCATTTAAGTAAAATAAGTTTCCTAACTATGCACAGAAAAAAATGAACTGATTGTAAGAGAGTTAAAAGAGACAACTAGAGAAAAAAAAGTAAAAGGAAGTAGAAAAAATAAAAGTGATATAACTCATTTTGATATAAATCAATTGATATAAATCAATCAATGTTGACTGTTGTATTGCTCGCAAAATATAATAGGATATAGGTATATATACGCTTAGATATGCTTGTCATTCATGCCATAACCTGCAAAATGCAGAATCGTGTACCTCTCCATCCTCCCAGATAGATTTATCCTCGAGTGTGGCCATTTGAAAGCTGTGAGAAACGCGCTGACTATCTCCGACTTTTTCTAACTAACTATAGTTACACGCAAAAAATTTTTTAAAAATCAGTTCTGAGCAGTCCTACGCTTCTTAGACAGTTCAGAACAGAAAATCTGCTATTCGCAACAATCGCGACTGTGACAGCCAGACATGCACTCACGCATGCGTACAGTCTAAACTAGTATGCGCCAGTAGAGTATCTAATCCATTCATGAACTGGCGTCCTTAGTCGCCCCAAAGAGAAATAGAATTATAAATATATAGAAATTAAACATATTTCTTATTATGGGATATCAATTTCTTAACACTATTTAAATTATCTGTATGAGAAACTAATTGGGCATGTCTTGATAAATTATATCGACAATATTTAAGCGAAATATTATAAATTTTTATTCAAGCTTTATTGTTATTCTCTGTCAACCAATCTTTAAAGATATTTTCATCTTCTAAATTTTCGGATATCTTTTTTTGTGGACTTTTTTCTGAAATTGCGATCATTTTCTGACCTAAAATACTTTACTTCATTTCTATTTTCTTTTTGGAATTCCTCGTAACTCCTGTTTTCCGGTTTGGCTTGCAGACTTCGCGGTCCACAGTACCACATCGTTACTTTAACCTAACCTAATGGCTACAGCACTGCGCGTTAAGCTGTGAACAACACGCATGCGCGAATGCGGGGCATCAGGCGCGACGGTAGTCGTGTCAATCGTGATCATATACCGACCTATCAAGAATCAGTTTAAAATAATATGGAGCAATCTCGGAAGATGGCCATACTTGTCACGTTTCAATTACTCTTTCGGTTAAATGTTTATTTTTTTTCTTTTGATTTTACGTACATATTCTCATTTCCCTTGAGATGTAGTGTATCTTAAGATAAAGACAATTTAAAATTCATGAAAGTTTAAGACATCTTTTGGATGTCTTTCAAATATGTTCTCTAGGTACATATTAATTAAACAACAAAAAAAAAGATTATTATCTATCTATGTTAACAAAATAGTATCTGTAGGTTGATAACTCAATCGTCGATTAAATTAATCAAAGTTTACAAGCCTGAACACTTAAATATATTAATCTAAATTAATGGACGATTTCAGAAACTATTTGTTATTTTTATTGAATATATTTATTGAATATTAATATACTTTTTAAGTAACATTATCAAATAATCAAAGATTTAATTCTTTCCCTTCTTCTTTCTTTTTTTTTTATATATTTCTTTTTTAAATTTTATGTTTTACAATAATTAATAATATATACATGATTTTTTAAAGATAATTGTAATTATTATGAAAATTATTTCTGCAAAAAAAATTATTAAAAATAATTTAATATTTGACAAATTTGATTTTCATGTATCAATTATCAAGGCACAAGTATACAAGGTTATGTCATTAAAATACGGTACTACCCATCTTGAGTAGATAGAGTCGAAAAGTTCTTATTTCGATTTTCGCAATGGTTAATGAGATATTAATTACTAAAAATTGCTAAATATTAGTTTTTAATAATTTTTTACTTAAATACTATTAACTTTACAGAAAAACAGCAAGCATTATAAAAATAATTTATTTTCTTCTTGTAAAATTCTGAAAATTTTTTCAGAATTTTTTAATACTGTATTTTCTCATGGTAATAAAAATAAGAAAATGCAGTATTAAAAAATTGATAAAAAATTCTGAAAAAATTCTTAAAATTCTATGAGAAAAAAATAAATGATTTTTTCCTTTTGCAATTTTTCTGTAAAGATAGTATTTCAGTAAAAAAATTATTGAAAACAATTTAGCAATTTTTTTAGTAATTAATATCTCGTTAATCATTGCGAAAATCTCAAAATGGTACAGGACTTTTCGACTTCAATTTAGTCCATTCTATCTGCTCAGCATGGTGCCGTATTTTAATGACACCTTATATATACATAATCTTTTTATATGTGTGAAAATTGAGTGTTCCAATTTTAATTAAAGGTGTTACTTTTTTATATGCAGAATTTTTATTTTTGTATATAAATTGCTGCAAAATTTCGTAACAAATATATTCTGTATATAATTTTGAGCTAAAAAAATCCGCAGAACTTTTTCTCCAATCCAATATATCATGATAAAGAAATATCAAAAAAATGCGAATTTATAAGTACAACTATTAGAAAATCTCATGTTATCATCATGTAATTTTTATATAATAAAATATACGATTATTAAAAAATAATTGTAATGATAAATTAGGAGAATTGAACGTTTATCTTTAAACTTTACTTTATATTCGTTCATTGTAAGTGTGAATTTGCACATAATATGGAATGAAGAAAAATGGAGACATTAATACGATGAGATGCATCGGTAAGTTGAGGTAATAATGACTTGAGATGGGCACGTATGGAATCTGCAATACAGTCACGCGCAAAGACGCGCCATTTATACTTTCACTGAGTTCAGCATATGAGGGCTGTATTGTTTGTACGTTTTCCAAGGTATATTGCGGCTTACATCTCTGGGGGGTGCACCCACAGTTTCAGGCTAATCGGGAAGTAACGAGTTTGCAACGGATAGCTGCAGCTTTCATTAAACTCTATTAACGCTAATTAGAGAATAACTGAAGGCTAATTACAGAATAATTGTGGCATATAAATAAACATCTACACGAGCGAGGATAGTTAATAAGTGAGTTAATTTGTAGACCGATGTATACCGCATTGTGGTTTGAACACCGAATCTTACTTTAGGGACGAGTCGTAATTTGTCTCAGTACAATAATTTTTAATCACGATTGAGCTTTATGAAATGCAAAATAGCATTGTAATGAGCTGTTAAATATGCGTGATATTTCGCAGAACAGATAATGCAATTGACGTATCGTCCAAGTAATTTTGTATTCTTCATAAATATTTACGTTTTATAATTTACTCTATAACCTAATAAATCTATAATTTTAATAAATCTATAATTTAGAAACTTATAATTTAGTATAGATATATGTGTGTTACTGTATTATAGTAAAAATAAAAAAAAAACATGAAACAGCTTCAATGTAGACCAGATCATAAAGCATAATATATTAGTTATTAAAAATATGGTAATTTAATTTGGTCCAGTCGGAATAACTTTGGCTAATTTAAAAAATGTTTAAATAAAGTCTCGCGTCCGGACGAACATCAGACATAATACATTTCAAAAACATTTATTTTTAAAATAATCTACGTCCTGATTTTGACATGCAGTTTGGGCATTATCAAAATTTGGATGACAATTATTCTGATTTTCGGCTAAAGTTATTCTATCTTTGGTATATTTGTACTTTATTAATTGATATCAAAAAGAATCGTGTTTTGACACAGAAAGTTCGGTGCTCGATAAATCGACGGTATTCCAATTCTTTTTACCAGACGCTAACTACCGCATTTTGTTAAACACAATCCCGAATCGCATAAAATATCAAATTTCACCGCGACTATGAAGTCCGGGGTCCTAAGAGAAGTGCCCAGAAATTTTGCAATTTTTATCGTGGACATGCAATATCGAGGGGATATATTATCGAATTTCCATATCGACATGCTGCCGTTGAAGGGCTGAACGTGCCGAGCTGAACGTTTTATAACCGACCGTAACTTAAAACTGTGCATTATCAACCTTACGAGACACTTGGTCATCTCCGAGAGAGTCCGTAACATGTATAGTAATCCTTCGATAAAGCGCAACGAAAGCACAGTCCCAAATGTGTTCGCAAACAATGGAGAGAGGCACTAAATTTTATGTCAGGGGCATGGCTCTCGTTTCGCCTCGCATCATGATCCTTCTCTATGAACGAATGAAAAGTGTTTTCTGAGTTTTTAATAATTCACTGTTGTTTTAGGATTATTGATAATTTATAATAATGTCTCAATTTTCATCAGCTCATTTAATATAAATCAATATAAAGTTGAAAAAATTAACGGAATATTTATTATCTTTCTTTCTAGATTTTTAGAAAATTTATACATGTGTTATAAAACTAAGAACATAACTTTTTACGTGTGTTTGATGACGGATTTAAATTTGTTATTCCTTTCAATTTTTCTTTTAATTTTAAAATGCATTAATTTTATGTATACATATAAACATTGGGAAAATGAATGTAAAAGATAGAGGTTTGTAACGCAAAAGGTAAACCGCTGACTAAAATTGTGTACATCAATGGATACTAACACTCAATAATATCCAAGTAATACTCAATTTTTTATGCCCACTAATGCTCTACAATGCTCAGTAATGATAAACTCATATTGCTTATTATATAATATACAATTCTCTTAAGTAATGCCTCAAATCTATACACCGCAAACATCTTTAGGATTTACTCCCATTGTTATAATATTTTTTTAACTTGCAGCACTTATGTTAATAATCAATTATTTATCTTTATTTTTAGGAATAAATATATAATAAATAAAATAATTGTAGGCCGAGATTATTTTGTTGAAGGCTAGGTAACTTGACACATTTTTTTTTATTCATTTGAAGATTGTGAAAATATAATGAAAATATAACTATCGAATAAAAAGACAATAATAATTAAATATCTTATACTTACTGACTACAAATTATTCGTAATTAATAATTAATAATTCATTTCAAATTAGTTTAGTTATAAATTTCACTTATAATAACTAACTGTTAAAGTTAGAAAAATTATTGACATCGTCTGAAGAATATAAAGGACATATTAATATAGTAATAGAATATTGTTATCAACAAACTTTTCGACATAGTGACATTTATTCAAGTAACAAAATTGATAAGTTAGACATAATTATAAAGCGCAATCAAATTTCGCACGTTAACGAATATTGCGAGTTTTCCAAGTTTAATAAGTTACATGTTTCCCAACACAATGTAAGATGATTCATTTTCGATACAACTGACATGTGCAAAACGAAAGATATCAAAGATACGTATCCCTGTTCTATTATTTCGTGATAAATGCTAATACGTATCGTATAATTAATGTTTCTGCTGGTTCTCATAAATTTCGTATAATTCTTTGATGCTATTATTCCACGATAAAGAATCGTTCCAATTAGTTCATAATTAGTTTGCTCCCTCGCTAAAACGACCAAACTGAAACTGACCACGCTGAAACTCGACTTTAACTTTTATCTTGTTAAGATGAAAAAATTGCAACAGAATTTTTATATAAAAAGAATTAAGCGACGGTTTTAATCAATATAAAATAAATTTTTGGCAGCTTATCGTTATTTATATGAAAATTGTACGATTATTGTGTTAGATAATCGTTATTCTACATTATTTTGGTATTGGTAGGTTTTTTATTTCCCGATTTCTCGATATAGGCACATTGAAGTTGCAGTTACACGCGAGATACATGTAACTGCATCTCATTGAAATGCTAAATAGCAACCACGTAAATGCGCGCTAATTAAGCACGAATATTATTCTGTACGAATGTTGTTCGATAAATCTGATATTCACGTTGTGTTTTTCATTATTTCGCTTGACGGATTAATTACTGACAGCTCATTGAATGTCCGATAATGCAAAAAATCTTATGGAATATTTTTTTATACATTCACTGTTGCAATATCGTATATAAGAATTGATGATATATTAATTTATTAATACAATGAATGATAATCAATGTTATCGCATAATAATTAATTGCATAATAATTAACCATTATTACGGCAAAGATAAAAGATGCGAAAATATAATATATTAATAATGATACTATAAATGGGGTTTTTGTAGACCATAAAAGCTTATAAACATATTCACTATTAAAATTTCGCTTCATTTAATATAATAGATTGCTTTAATTAAATATCAGGATATCTGTCGACTAAATTTTGTGCGATAAATGCGGTGTAGTAGAGATATACTTCTGAATTTTACTGATAAGTATATTAATTGTATAACAACATATAAGTATATATAATTTTTGCTGAGATGTATTTAATAATAAATTTATAAATTTTCATTGTTTCATTAATAACATTCATTAATTATAACTGTCGATGACTCGGTTATGCATGCGAAGACGTGTCGCATAGAATTTGCCGCTAATAACACAGCCATCGAAGCCGTCACGAAACCTTTTAGACCAGACATTATTAAATTATGCTGACTTGACCCATATTCAAATACGTCAAATATGTCATTTCCTTTTTTACTTAATGTCTGTTCATAAAATGCGATAACGCTCGATAGTGACTTTTAAGTATAGCAGCTTGTCGCGACGTTTCATGTTAAATTTATGAAAAATAGAGGGGTAACCGAAGTAAGTCTCCGATCGAAATAAAGTAAAAATCGACAATGACCCGGATTTCCTTCCTTTTCAGGCGAAGGAAACGCAGATTGAAAGAGGCACGAGATTTCCGTATTCAATTTAACATTTATTAATATGCAAACGCGAAACTCACTCGGCGCGAAACAACAAGCTCCCTGATTTCCGAGAGATGATCGTTTGACTTCAAAATAAGTCATTGTCAAGTCATTTTCAGAAATTGGATCACCCATATCTGAATTCCATTTTGACGTAACGAACCCTCAATTTCCTCGTGCACGGAAGTACACGTTAATTATCGGCAAGCCTGTGCTATAACTCGCTTCAAGTCCTGCTCTGCAAACTCTGCTCTGACGAAGACCCGCGTCACTGGATAAGCGTCTTTCTCGAGGCGGAAGACGCCATTAATTGGAGGGCGAGTCGCGAAGGGTAATTCAGGAAATGGGACTTCCTTCCGGCAAGACGCCGGTTGCGCACTGGGCAAAACACCGCGGATTGTTAAAACAAATCCTTTGTAGCGGGCGTGAGGTAATTCTATTAATTGGACTCGGAGAAAGGAAGAGAATGCAGGTGCGCAAATATCGGCATCTCTAGCGGCAAGGTAGACGAGAATCTAGTTTCTCCGTTTGCGCACGAATTCGTAGTCGACAAAGAAAGGTCGATTATTTATTTAGCATTCAAGCAACTCGTTGTCAGTGCGAAACTTAAAGTTGCGACAATTGAGAAGAAAATGGCTGCGTTCAGCAAAAAATGCAACTTTGAAAACTGTTGTAAAATTCTTGAATATGATTGGTTTATGTATATTTAGAACTAGTGAGAAACTAAGAAAAAGACCAATCATATTAAAAAAAAATATTATTCTTTAATATGATTTGTCTTTTCCTTAGGAAATTTTGAATATTTATACATTTGCAACAGTTGTAAAGCTGCTCTTTTGCAACCAATACAGCGTTCAAAAAACAAGTTGCGTATTTTTATTCAGAAGAAATCTCTCTATTCAAAGGATATCGTAACGATATCGATCAGGCGTTCATTAAATTTTCTAATACAACAAAATAACAATTTATATTGGCAGAATGTTATAAAGGAAAATTTTTGTGAGAAAGCTTGATAAAGCTTGATAAAGTTCAATGAAGTTCAGCTCAAAATCAGTGACATAAATTTGATAATTTTCGTATAAAACATGAAGTTACTATGTCAGCAAGCAATTATTAAATAATTTTGATTAATTAAACTTGCGATTTTCAAAACTTTGCAATCTCTTCAAATGATAAATGACTTTATGTTTTCTTAGTTCTTTTTCTTCCTTTTCATTTTTTCCATCATTTTTTTCTCATATCTTGGATATAACTATCAATTTTATCGAAATTAGAATTGGAGGATATAATCTATTACTTTTATTTTTCATAATTAAGCAAAAGCTGATCTCTTTTTAAGTTGATTTTATCCTAAATTTCCAATTGTAAAGTTAATTAGTACAATTGAATTCATCATAAAAATTGAGACTTATCAGAAGATTTCTACATGAAAGAGATAAATTACTTAAAGACAAAGAATATTTAATGCATTTTGCAATTATTTGCTATTTAATATTTTTGATACGACATTTAGCTTAAGCAAACAAATGAGAAACCTTTTATCCGCTTACTGCAAATCCTTTGAACGTATACGCTTCGTAGTTCATAAAGTCGATTGTATGTAGTAATTTATCATCTGTCTGCAGGTAATTTAACGATGAGCATGCAAACATCTTTATTCGCGTGAAAACATCAATGATAAAATATTTCATACAAACATGAATCTTTGACTTTACATAAAATTTGTCTCACAAATGAATGATTTGCAAATATTCGACACTTTATACCTATAAGAGATTTTTCATTTATGCAAATTTTACTAATAAACTCTAAAGAGATTTTTTTGGTCAGACTTCCGATTTATAATCTCATTGAAAGAATGTATAACCGCGTTTGGCGGTCAGGGTTTTAATTTACCTGCTCGGAGATAAAAATAAATTTCTTGTCGCATGCCGCACGAGGATGATTGTGAATAATTAATACGCGCGCCAATTTTGTCGACCGTATCTATTAGCTGATTTGATTGAATGGTTTCTACACTGATGTACAGTCGCCAAGTTTGAAAGTATTTCAAATCCACTGAATAAAACCGCCATAAGCACAAATAAATAGGTATGAGCCAACGCTAGTTCGCGAGAATGTAATCTGTTTTGTTCAAGAGATTCTCATTCTTGATTCAAGTTAATTAACGTTTCATCGCAATGCTCTAGCGTGTATTTCATATCTCAAGTGAGACGAAGTGGATAACAGCAAATAATCGATAATGTTGATATAATATTGCGCCAATAATCACCGATCACTTAAGGCGACCAAGAAATAACGTTGAAACTGGTTGACGACGTTCGTGTTATTACTGAACTGTGTCAGGTAACGTATAACAACAAGGACACACAATAGTTGCTATGAGTTATGCCATTATCGAATATTGCAGAACTATCTCTGCATAATGAGGATATATAGAATATTTATAATGTTGCTGAATATTTACTAGGTCTATCGTTAAGATGATAACGTTTGTCATGCTTCAACTTTGTCAAGCTTCCAAAAGTTGGAGGGTCTTCGTGTTCAGAAGGCTCTCCAAACCTTTATTAACTTATTCGCTGACTCATTGGATAAAAGTTGACTTACTCCGTTTTTAGCAAAGAATACCAATAAATTTTAATTTCTGATTGGTTCACCGATTGGTCGTTCGATTTGAAAAATTCAGAAACAAATTGAAGCACTCATTCATGAATTGTTCAACTGTTTAATTTTGTAATTTCTACCGGCAAGTGTATAATTGAATTTTCTTACCAGTATATATTTTTAATTAACAATATATTTTCGTAGATTTACAAAGTATTTATTAAATTTTTGAAATACTGAGATATCGATAAGTATATATAATTATGACTCTAAGATTCAGACTAAAGAAAATATCTTCATCTGATTCGACGCCAGCTAGAGAGAAATAAAAAGAAAATTTATGCATTGTGAAAAGCGGAAAATGTATAACTTTTATGTATAACTTTTTTGTAGTTGATCGCAAACTCAGGCTTGTGTTGATTTTTCCTCGCGATTGGACTGTGTCAAATAAATTAGATTGAAAAACATAAGGAACCGCTGAGGTAAAAACGCAACAGACAATCAGAAACGGAAGTATGAATAAATGTCGAAGACTGTCGGAGTATCGTGATGGAAGCCGAGAAACATTGGAATTTTGACGCCAGCTAATGTATAAACTCGTGACTATTACTATAGTGGTGTAGAAATTGCAAAGGCGGAATTCCGGATGTCAGTGATGCAAACGTAAAAATAGTGCGCCCAATGCATCTACGAGTTATCAGCGTTGAAGCATGTTATATAGAATCGGATTCCAATGTGAAATTTCTTTCTCAAAATATTTCAGAATCTTGTCAGGCAAAAACTCAATCCAATGGCAAATATTATTTAATATAGAATGTTTTACAATTCTAGCATCTTCACATTATACATTTATAAAATAAATCGAACCAATCTTACTTTGAATTATACTCGCGTAAGATTTATTTTATATTTTCGTAATTTACTAAATATTTTTGCAATATAATTAAGTAGAGAACGATTGTTCTCTATTGCTCATCTAATTTCATGTTAACTTTCATTTTTTCTCAATTTTAATTTTAAAGTTTTGTGCTTCTATATTGTAATCGAACGTGATATAATGCGTGATATAATGTGATATAATAAATTAGTATAATTTTTCAAGTATTTAAATCTGCCTGCAATTATAATTGGCAAACTACATTTTAAAAATCTCCATAAAAATTCTTTCAAATAATAAAAATTTTTTGATTCATGTTAGACTAACCGATTATACGATAAAAAACATTGTGTATTTGTGTTGGAAATGATCTATTCACGTTCTTATTAACTATTTGTATTGAATTTTTTAAAATATTTGAGTGTAATTTAATATAATGTGATTACGTTATTTAAAGATTTTGTGTGAAATTGATATTCAATGTTTCTTAGTATTAAAATAATCACAATTTATGAGTAAGTGAATTAGTATGTAACATAAAAATGTGTACAATATAATTAATAGATTATAACTCGGTTGAAATAAATCCATACAATTAATTAATGCCTATTCGAGCAAACACTGATTGGCAATGTGAATATAATTTATTCAAGTAAACATATCAAATACGCAATCGTTTCAGTCCTGATTTGGATCCTTATCAATGCTTCAGCATGCTGATCTAAATCAGGATCGAAATGGTTGCGTATTTGATATGTTTACTTGAATAAATTATGTTCACATTGCCAATCAGTATTTGCTCGAATAGACATTAATTGATTATATATAAAAATATGTTTTAAAACGTGAATTTTAAGATGAATGAATAAATTACATGTTAATTTAACATATTATAAATGTAATTATATTATAAAAATATATTTCCACAGTTTTTTTTTCACACAACACCTGTGTTGTCTAACATTTTCGTCTTAAATGAATACAAAAAAGTGAGTGAACCGTTTGGAACATGTATTATGTTCGACACAAATTTTCTAACAGTACATGTAGATAAGATTAAAGATAAAATATTTAAACTTTGTTTAGTTATAAGAAACAGCTTGGCGGCAAAATTATGTAATTTAAAGAAATTTGATAATAAATATCTTTTTAGAGGTTATAATGGATAATGATCTCTCTAAAACTGTTTTCTAACAAAAAATTGACAATATATTTATCATTAGATTCGTCATTTAAAGTAAGAATAAGTATTTTATGGGAAGGTTTGTAAAAAAAGTGCAAGACTGTGTCAATTGTAGCTTAATTCAGAAATCTGATCGTATATTGATACTAAACATCAGATTAGAATATCGTTGTTATACGATCGTCATTATCGTTCGACACGCGAGCATGCGAAGAAACACACGACACGGAAGAGCGGAGCGTAATGTCGAGACGAGGAAAAGACTGCACAAAGGAGAATCGAGCTATTGGAGCGTTAACCTACGTCCAGACGACCCCTTTTTCTAACTAAAAGAAAAAGAGAGTCTCGCTCTAAGATATTTTGTTTGCTTCATAAAAATTGCTAGCAAACAAAGATTGGAATGTTTTATAATGCCTAATTCAGGCTACAGTCAGTATTTCCAACGACTGTATAGTCTTCTACCCTCTTCTGTTTTTAAAATATGTATGAAAATGGTTATTAAAAAAATTAAATTTATTTTGCAATTATATTCTTTCTGAATGCATATATCATATTTCTACGTTATATGTTATTCAAATCCGAAAAAATTTTACTCTACAACAAACGCCATGGACCAAACTCAATCGAAATTTCGTTTGCTGCGTACACGAAGAAAAGAAAAAAAGAGAAGTTTCATTTTACTTAACAACATAAAATATTTTGGCATTACAAATTACAAGTTATATATTATAGATATATCCCTAAATCTCAAAACATCAAAATAGAAAAAAAGAGAGTCTATAAATATTAATCTGCACCCTGAAGTTATAACCTATCAAAGTTACAATAAGTCTTCCAGACCCATAGTGTGTTTTCTGAATTTTTGAAAAGTATGTGTTCTGGGGTTTTAGAGTTCATTATATTATTTAATTTTTTCTTTTCGATATCACTTTAATGAGCTCCGTTATACACAAACATATCGCATCGCGCAGCTGATTCGACAGTCATATTATATATCACAAATTTCGGGCTGTAGCACACAAGTCGTCTTCCTGAGCGTGCTAAAATACACGATAAATGGTCGATTTCATTTCTTTTCCATTTAAAAAATATCTAGTTGTTGTCCGCTTGTTTTAAATCCGTTTTCAGTACACAATCAGGCATACTTGTCATCTTTGTACCAATATGGAAATATTGGTGGTTACGATTTTGAATAAATCTGTCCTAATTAGCTTTTACTTTTATTTTGATGTTGCCTCCGGCTTCATTTGATGAAGAAAAGAAGAACATTTCGTAGGTCACTTCGGACCGAAAAGACAGAACAGTATCCTCTCACATACGGCCCTCTGTTGACTGAACTGAGTTAAGTCAACGCCGCCCACGGTCTGGCACGCGGCCTCTAGCGCGCGCCAAGACGAAGAGGGATGTACCGCGCGAGGGAATCAGAGCCAGAGGGAGGACGTCATCGGGGAACGTGGATCGTATGAGCAACGGAGACAGAGACTACCGAGATGGAGTGCGAAGTGACGAGGCTGAAGAATGAGGTGTGACGACGACGGAACGAGCGGAACTGCGAGAGAGGTGCGACAGAGCGAGAGTAGCGGCGAAGGGTTCAAGTATAAGGATACCGAGGCATGCGCCGTCCTATCATATTGATCTCGCCATAGTAACGATTCTCTCTTCTCCGACGATGTTGGGATGCACTATAGCTGCGTGAGGAAGAGGGATGGAGAGAAAGCGAGGAGCTGGACGGGGGGCTCGGAGGAGAGGGCGAGAGAAAGAGAGAGAGAAGAGCGCAGGCAGGTTGTACCGCATGGTGTACCACGCTACCCCACGATGCGCGGATGTGGGCCGCCGAGGGTTGAACGCGAGGGAGAACGTGGGATGAAGAGAAAGAGAGTTACTGGATAGTCATAGGGGGAGAAGATATGTATATGACGAAAACAAGGTGAACTGGTGAGAAAGAAAGAAGAAGGATGGAAGAAGAGAGAGAGAGAGAGAGAGAGAGAAGAGAGGAGAGAGAGAGAGAGAGAGAGAGAGAGAGAGAGAGAGAGAGAGGAGAGAGAGAGGAGAAAGAGAGAGAGAGAGTGAGAGAG
>NW_017259448.1:194169-194443 GCF_001594045.1 Atta colombica
AGAACTGCGAGAGACGGACAGCATCGTGATCGAGATAGAATGATGATACAGGAGGTGTAGAATGATAGAGAGAGGTGGGATCTAGAGGTGCACGACGACTAGCAGGTATACATGCTGGACCAGACAAAGAAGATGGAAGCGAGAGAGGATAAGAAAAAGAAAGATAGAGAAAAAAGAAAGAGACAATGAAAGAACAGAGTGACCGAGAGAGAAGAGAGAGAGAGGAGAGAGAGAGAGAGAGAGAGAGAGAGAGAGAGAGAGAGAGAGAGAGAGA
>NW_017259448.1:194543-195917 GCF_001594045.1 Atta colombica
AACGGTGGCGGTAGGCTACCACAGAGCTAGCGCCAAAGCGGGTTGAAGCGGCGGTACCGCGCGGCGCTGCAGCTAAATGAGAATCAGTCCAGCGTTGGTCGCCGGCGAGGCCGCACCTAACAACCCCCTCGATGGGAGAGAGTGATATACAGTAGGCCCCGCGATCGAGATTTAGAAAGGTCTATTTAACGCGCGCTTATTCGTTATAGCGGGAAGGAAAGATCAGGGATGTTCTCGCGGTGCTGCCGATTGCACACGTTCCGAGACCCGCAGTACCAAGGGTGAACCACTTTCTCTTCCATTATTCATCCTGACCCGATGCTGCAGCAGCCGAGCGAACGCGGGAAGCTCGACGTACGGGACGAACCGACAATCGGACTGCGGATGCGTTCCTGAGCCCATTTTCTACACAGCAAATACTATATATATCAAACTTCACTTGTAATATCACTTGCGATCGCTGGTCGAGACTCGTCTGATATCCTCTGACCGCTCGTTGTTGTCGGAGATTATTCGTGAGATCCGAGGGAGAGAGGGATCCGAAGTGGTAAACGGAATCCGCAGGCTAATCCAAATCGGAAGAAATGTCCGCGCTGCCCGACGATGTCGCGTCGTGGTGCAAACTGTTCAGACCATAGTGCACGCAGGTTGTACCATCCGGTACGGGATAGCAGCGTACGACGATATCGGAACATTGCTGCGTGGAGGCGGTCACGTGCCCCCAACGGAGCTAGGACGATGCACCTGGCGAGCCCGGTGCAAGTGCGACCGGGCGAGCCCTGAGGATTCGCGATTGCTCCGTTCCCATCGCGCCGAGCGGCTCGCCGTCGAGGACAGCTGATCTTTCGGGTGGTTCAGGTCGAGGTTCGTCCTCGCTCGACGCGCCTGGCAGCCACGTGCGAGGACGAGCAGACGAGCGGTGGTGAGGTGGTGGTAGCGGAGAGGGAGGTGGAAGAAATCGGTAACGTGGAGAAGGTGGTGCTCGACCGGGTCATCGAGGAAGAAGGTGCCTCGTTCTGGCACCTTTTCGAGCAAACATGAGACGCTCGTGGACGCTTGTCGCAGCGATAGCCCTGGCTGCATCGGGTGAGTGACTCCACTTTCAGGAGAGTGTCTCTGCCATTAGTCCGACAATGTCCATCCACACGAACCTTAATTGCGACGTGAACTCGTCCACCGTATGTCTCGTTAACCGGCTCGGTTATCCTTTTCTGCCAGGACGTTCCTTCGAGTTCCCACTCCTACTCGTCCCTTCCACAAGTGTCTGTCGACGTCACACGTCACTCGTTGCTCCGAGCTTCCATTTTTCTTTCTTTCCGATACTGTGAACGCACGATAAAGTCATAGAATGTATCGTTGTGTGTATATATATAT
>NW_017259448.1:196017-201402 GCF_001594045.1 Atta colombica
TTTTTAATCTCGTTTTCGATAATAATTAAAACGATATGGGTTGCCGAATAGCTGACCATTCTGAACAGTAGCCAATCATTTTTTTGTGATTGATGATGTCATAGTGATTCATTTTTATCATGCTTCTTATTGTACAATTCGTAGCAATTTGTTATGTACTTGTTGGACTTGCGATCGAAAATGTATCATAATTCGCATTGATGAATTTTGATTTCTAATGCAGTCCAACAACTTAGCTCAAGAAACTTGCTGCTCTCCAGAATTTTATGAATCTTCATCTTGGTATGATCTGTGTATGCAAAATCATGGAAAATCGGCTGTTCATCAAACATACGTGAAATTCCTCAAATTTGAAGTTTTCAATTTCGCGTGAGTGATTGTAATTAATCTCTGTTCGTGCAAGTTGCGAAATTCGCTCAAGGCTTCTATTCGTAAACAGATAAATTTCTTGAAGTTTGTGCAAAGAAATTATCATCAGCAAATTTTGTTTATACAAATATGCTCGTCACAATCCTGTTCTTTTCGTTCGAAAATCTCGAAATTCTTTAATATTATTTACCAAATCACTAGAGAACGATATTCTTGAGTCAAGAAAAGCTCTTCAATTTTGCTGTTTATATATATCTACGAGAAAACTTCTATTTCGCGATGATCCTTGTTATTTGTTCGCTTAGATTCGAATTCGGTTTCCGAATATCGTGCCTGACGATTAAATATCAAGGTTACCGTCCGATTACGAGGGAGGGCGAGTTTCGCTTTCCGGTGTGGATGTTCATCGCGATCCTTCATCTCTTCGACGTCGCTCTCTCACTTCCGGGATCGGCGCGAGCGCCTGGTCGAGTTTTGAGCTTTGAATGGAGTAGGCAGATGTAGAACATCCGCAATCCCGGGAGGAGAAACAGGAGAGGAAGCCGGAGTGACAAAGAGGGATGAGGACGCGAGAGGGTGAACGCGGCGTTTCAATATTGACGTCAACCCGCGACGCTTCCAGAGCGACGCGATGTCTCGCGCCTCGTTAGCGGCACGTTGATGCCACCAGCTGGAAGTCAAAACGTGAACGCATGTCATTCTCAGCAAATCACTTTTGCATAAATATTTGCGCGTTACAATAATGTTTTTATTGTATTGAACCGCGCGCGCATGAGTACATCGTCTTGATGTTCCTTCGCGTTGTCTTTGTCTCTACCTTCTTTAGAAATGAAAGAATAACAAGCATCGTTATCTCTGGTTGAATCTCGGAAATGAAATGTATAGCCTCTAAAAATTAAGCAAACAAACTACGTAAACTATTGCGCTACATTATTATACAGAAGATATTATGATATTCAAAATTATAACTGAAGATTCGTATTCTTTTTATATCTTCTGGTCTAATAATCTTCTAAAAGAAAAGATTTTATTGTCTAAAGGTAGAAAAATGTTGTAAAAATAATATAACCGAATTTCTCTTTTAGAAATATATATATTAATAAGGAGATTCTTTTTTCAAGTATATTAATAACGAGATACATATTTCAAATTGATGATTTTTTCTTCAAAAATATTATTATGAAAATTAAACGGTCAGTTCAACAACTAATCATTTAAAAATAATTTTTGAATCTTTTTTGAGTTTTAAATTTATTATGATCGCTCGTGTCGTTGGAAGCAGTTGTAATAAATTTGAACGGAATGTAAATTGCCGGCTCCCTCTCGTCTCGCTTTGCGAAACGTTAATTAATTACAACGTGTCAGTTAAAAATAATAATCGTTCAAAATTCTCGTTCCGCTCTCAATCGCGTTGCAACGTCGTGAATATTTTTAAGTTCGAAAACAACATGAAAATTCCATTATGAACAAATATGTTGACCGAGATCGAATAGAAACATTCCCCGCTGCAGTCGCAGCGCGTCAAAAGCTGTCTCAACCTGCACTAGCAAATTGTGCATGTTAGCCCCGTGTAAAATGTAAATTAGGAAGTTACCCACCTCGTCCACGCGTGTCCGGAGGTCGTTCTGTCATGACGTATCGTGTTGATTAATTAGCATCCCACCGCCGACTGGCAACGCAGTTGGCCGAGCTGGTGCATCCGGCGCCGTTGCAGACGTCGTCAGTCGGAATGGAAAATGATGGTAAAAATCGTAGTCATCCCACGTCGCAAGAAAGCACGGGAAGTGTTCTTTTCTCAAAGTGATTAATGTGTGCTTTCATCTGGTCTAGACGATCGATTGCTATTCCAAAAAAGATCTTTGGATATTAAGCGAGTCACATTTGTACGAAAAACTTTTTTTGGTTTAATAGAAATTTTTTTGAATTATTTAAAATGTCAATTTTATTTTATTTTATTTTATTTTATTTTTTATTTTATTATTTTTAACAGCTAATTTGATATTTATCGATCCTTGCGACTTTAATTTTTGTAAACTTAAGCAATTTGAGATAAATTTCAAGAAATACTTTAATACAATCAATTAAAGTTCCATGATGCGAACTGTTCATTCATTTTCGTCATTTTAAGAGACAACTAATTGCATTAATGCTGAATCATTTGCCTTGAATATTTTAAATATTTTTATAGGATATTTGTTGTTTTCAAAGAATAGATTTGGTATTGTTTTATATGAAAATTGTTTTCATCATTTTTTCCTATCATTGTTGACTCTGAGAGCATGTTATTCGAAAACTTATTTTTTGAAAAAATATATCGTTATCTTAAAAAATGAAAAATATGTTCGATTTCAGAAACTGTATATTTATTTGAATATTAATTTTTCCAAAAAAGGCTTTCAAATTAATTATTTATAATTATTTAATAATAAACAATATGATTATAAAAATGCTAAATTAAAAGTTTTAGAATTCGATTAAAAATTGTTTTATTTATTGTACACATTTTCAATTTATTTTCTGAACTCTAAGAAATATCAATTTTTACATTTAAGATATTTAATTATCTTTGGGAATCAAACGCAGATTTAGTAAATACGTAAATAATGGGAAGAAACATAGAGCGATATGGACTGGAAAATTAAATTCAAACCTCCTTATAAATTATGTTACAAATGTATTTTACATATGTTGTATACATGTTGTATACAAATGTATTTTATCATTATTTTCATTTAAACTCTTTCTGTACATTACCGTTCATAAATTTGAAACATTTGAAATTTTTTTGCATTTTACAAAAATTTAAGTATAGTAAAGTATAGAAAAGTTTTTAAAAAAGGAGAATAGAGCTTTAAATTAGAGTTTGAATTTCGTTTCTATTTTGTTCCTAAATTTATATACAATATTGAAAATAATATAATATTTTTTTCAATATTTTTGTTATTTTTTGAAGCGTTCTATCTGGATAAAACATTACCGAAATTTAGCAGAAAGATCATGGTAGCAATTTTTTTCAAAGAGCATTTTAAAATTTTGAAAGTCTTTAAATTTTTTCCAATGATTTCATCCAAATAGAACGCTTCAAAAATAACAAATATATTTAAAAAAATATCAATCTTTAATTTTATATAATATTTAGAAGCAAAAGATCATAGAGACAAAATTCAAATGCTAGTTTGAAGCTCTATTTTTCTTTCTTAAAATTACATTAACATTTTTAAAAACTTCTCTCCGATTTCTATTCAAAGAGATATTTTTCTATTTAAAGAGATATATTTAAGTTTTTGTAAAATGTGAAAAAATTGCAAGCGTTCCCGAATTTATGAATGATAGTGTACATAAATTAGGAAATTTTATGATACATTGTGTCAATTAATTAGAAACATACGTTAGCAAGTGTTCGTTTATCTTCGTTCATTCGGCGAACAATTACGCCTACTGAAGCTTCTGAGAATTGCTGACTTATCCACCTACGCGACACCAGATCGTGCGTTCGTAGTAATTGTAGTAATATAGCAAATGGAAGAAGAATAATGACGAAGCATAAGATGTCGAAACTTCTTTTGAGATATTCATATAAATTTTTTTATAGGAACATTTTCTGTAATCATTTCCTCGTATCAAACATTATCTTCTATCGCTTAAAGTATAATTTTCAAAATGTAATTTCCCGACGGAAATGTACTGATGCTTTAAATATTAATTTCATATGAAATGTTTGTGTCTGACGCAATTTGTTTTTAGCTAAACGTTTCTGTAATTAATTAAAAATGATCATATTTATTTAGAATATTATAGATGCGATAACTTTTAGTTAAAACTAACGATAAAAAACTAACATTAATTATGTAATTCGATACACTTGCGGAAAAGCAGCATTCCATTAAGAAAAAGAATTGATTAGTGTTCCAATGTTTCAATAAATTTTTTTAATTATACAGTAACTTTTTATCAGTTACTGATGCAATATCATGAGTGATTGATCAAGTAAGTGATTGCTAATCAATTTATTGAAACACTAATCAGTCTTTTTTTTTTAGGGTTATTTTTTATGTTGCTGTTCCATTTATGTTACATGCAAAATATTCGAAAATAAATTTGTGACTAGAAATTTTGAATAGTTTATTCTTAAATATTTCTATAGTAGTTATTCTTTTGAGTAGTTATTCTTAAATATTTCTGTACCTTCTACTAAAAGGAAATGCGATTGACTAGAACTATTAATGTGTACATTTCACTTTGACAACAATACTTTCGCCTTGTAATAGCTTGTAATTATTACACCGATCACGTGTTTCGTATGAAAAGATTGTCGGATATAAAAAGAATGATCTTGAAAGTTCGGCTATGTTATTTTTAACTTCCAGTAATTCCGAGATTTTGTGTAAACCGTTCTAAGAAGCTCTGTGAGAGACCATGCTGTTGCTTGAAAATTTTAAACATTCTGAAAAGTCTGTTCGAGGAAAATCCTTCCGCAGGGATTTTCTTCGAACGGACTTTCACTTCGCTTGACGAATTTCAGCATTTCTCGAAAAAATGCATCTTCAAAAATTGCTAAAACATAATTTTCTCGTGATACGCTTTCTTGGTGAAACATAATCATGTCTCAAATATATATATATTAGAAAACAGATTTATTTAAAAAAAGAATTAAATATTTTCAAAATGTTCGTCGAAAAAACATCCTGTATGTCATTGAAAAAACATCTCGTGTTTCATTTTATGCTATTTAAAATAATGAAGTTTTTTATTTTTTAATAAAAAGCATGTAATTGTAAAGTATTATGACAAAATTATCACATATGTGTCATACTGAATCTGTCCAAGTTAGTTTAATAATCATCGGTGGACATATGTTCGCGTCGCAAACCCCTTTACCTTTTCTCTGTATTTTCACTGCTCTACCTATCTTTGTACCCTTCGATCTTATCCTCACAAGTAATGTATCCTGTATACAAATTTTACAATATAAGTTTGAAACACATTCATTATTAAAAAAAAACAGATGTATTTATA
>NW_017259448.1:201502-211935 GCF_001594045.1 Atta colombica
AAGTGAATTTTATAATACAAAGTATAGATTAATTAAAAAATATCTGATAAAGATACATTTATATTCATTTATTTAAGATATCTATAAAACAAATTTCTATATCAGATAACATAAAAATAAAGGAGTTAGGAGTAGCTAAAATATTTTTATAAATATATAACTGAAAATATTTTATTAGAAGGTCATATATTAATAATAAGTCTCGAAATTACTTCACAAGATATTAGTAGCTTTCTTTTGCTTCAATATTACATTTTTATTAATTGAATCAACGTTTACCGAATTCTCATTTTTGAAATATTATAAATATTATTGCATAATTTTAAATACAATCTCAAAGTTCATTTAATAAAACACATATTTCACAGACATTTATTGAAAACTTTCCTGTTTACTCTTGACTCCCTCAATGCACTGTAAAGAAACTTGACTGCGCGCATATTTGAGAGACATAAACATATAACGAGGTATATGTTTATATATACTTTTAACATCGTTCTTAAGATAAATTCGTCAGAGATCCTTTCCATACTTATGATCGTAAAGAATCCATGCGAATCGGGCGCATCGCGACGTTCGATCGGATACTCACGTGTCGTTCGCCGCATCGTCTCGCATCACAATAGCCTCCAGACGAATCTAGGGATGCTCAAAATAACCAAAACATCTATATCTTTAATCTAGACATCGAGTACAAAAAGTATTGATACTATTCCGTATCTTTTACTTCTATTTTCAAATATATTTGATCTCATTACATTGATAGCACTGTTGCTACTTGATATTCTGTTTCTAATGTTATCGGATAAGAGTCAATACTGTTAGACATTTGTTCCATGAGTTTCAAAGGATATTAGATATCTACGTTTCTAGAAAGAATCAAATTTCAAGTGTTGAGATTTGTGAGTGTTGTTCTAATACTTTTGCTTCGATACTGATACTTTTCAAGTACCGCTGTCTAGATAGCATAGCCCCTAGGGATTATGTCTAGGATATCTCAGATTCAGCAAGGTATCTTGTTGTTTGATCTAATCTAAAGTTGATTCTTCTTTTGCAAAATGAAGGAATCATCATTTTTAACTTTGCTGAAAAACAAAAACTAATAAAAGTTTTCCAATATTTCTATAAGAACCATTTCTGAATTAGTAAAGAAATGTATGAAGATGTTTGTTAATCTTCCACATTAAAGCTATATAAATGTTATATTTAAGAATAGATAATTTGGCATCGTGAACGTAAGAGAGTATCGATAATGTGATACTACTCAACAATATAAAGCATCCCTAGACGTCCCATGCCGTGCGACCTGCAGGGTGCACGTCGATGCGTGGGTGTGCGGACGTGGGTGCAGCGTCGGAGAGTATCGAACGCGCAGTTGGCCGAGAAGAGGACACTGCACGCTCGCACGTGCGCGCACGCACGGCCACACGCACTCGTCAACCCGTGCATACATACTCGCACGTCACGGAGGCGTCCGCCAGCAAAATCGGCCATTTCCCAAAACCCGCAATTATTGACAGGGAAACGAAATTATACGTGTACGTGCGCGATAATGGCTGCGATATCGATGCCAAGGATTTCGCAGAATCTCGATTCGCGGCTCTTTGAGTGACATGCACTCTTACGAGATATTTCGCTGATTAAGAAGATAATTATCCTGTGATTGCATTTTTCTAGGAAATTTAAAATTTAATCTAATGCATCCAGGAATTGTGTAAAATCAAAGATAAAGGTTATCTTCTCTTTCTCGCGCTCTTTCTTAAACGAACCGTACAACAGGAGTAATCTGGCGTAATCAGTTGTAAGAAATCGACCAATCACAATCGAATGTGAGGAGAATAATCGAGTAAGATTGGTCAATTTCTTACATCTCACGGCTTACTACACAATATTACTCTCAGTATAGAAGGTCCACAAAGCTTATTCTACAATTGCGTAATCGCAGTTGTATATATAATAGTTGGAATTGTAAGAATCGATTAATTATAATTGAACATGAAGAGAATATTTGACTGTGGTTGATCAATTCTTACATCTTCATCCACTTCGCTTACGGAATTGTAGACTCAATATGCCTCAAAGATTTCGGGTTTTTACTTGAAAATTGAAATACAAGTAACTTCGATTCTTGCTTTGTAACAACATACCACCTTGGCCAAAAGTGTTAGATATCTTACCAATCATTATTTAATATTTTAGTTACAAAATTAATTTGTGATATTTGCTGTGAATTAAAACCTTTGTTTAAAAAAACCTTTTTTTCTTGTGTATAATGCCAATAATAATAAGAAAAATTATAAATAAAAGAATTCTTGATAAATGAAAAAAATATAGATGTCTAATATTTTTAGCCAAGGCTATATTATGATATGAATTATAGTATTAACGGTGATAACAATAAATCACTTATGTTATTTACATTAGTTGCTTGGGAAATACTAATGATAATGATTCGGCTGAATGAATATATTAATACGCCTCTATACAATTTGGATAAATACGACCAACGATTCTAAACATAATACACATATACGTGTTAATTAAAATTATACACTGTGCGATTATTAGCTGAAACGTGATCCTTGCAAATTGCAGTACATTTTTTCAAATTAAATTGGTCCCTTAATAATTGAATCTATTTATTACATTGGGACCGCATATAAATGTTTTATGCGTATTACGATTACCAGCTGAAAATATATTTGAATTATATATATTGATGATTAATAATGTTAAAATAATAAATGAACATTTTTCGCTGTTTTTTTTTTGGATATTCGGACTACAAGAAAGAATGGAGCCAGTCTCCAACAAAGTCACTCGCTTAAACATTAGATGCTTTCTTTTATCCCATCGTAAAAAGTCGCGACGAGTTCGGGCGAGAATCCATGGCAACGAGTAAAAAATTTGCCGTTGTACAAAAGTTTGCGATGGAGATGGCCGATTCCTAAACAGAGCGGACAACTCCTTTCTCTCCCACCCCTCTGTCTCTTCTACTTTTCCGCTTCGTGGTACCTTTGAATGTCTCTACCTCTGTACTTTTCTTTTCCTTTACCTCAATCTCTCTCTCTCTTTCTCTCTGTGTCTGTCTCTGTCTTTCTCTCTCGACGAAATGAGCGGACGCGCGATCGTATACGTCAATAACGAAAACTGTGCCAAATGTTGCGAGTAGCCTCAATGAAATCAGCCCCTACTAGCTGAAGCTACCTCAAGCCTTTTTACGAGGGTACTGGTCGCAGCTTGCGACAGAAACGCGTGTGTCTACTGTCATCAATAATGCACACGCCCGTTCCTTTTCTCTGTCTCTATCTCTCTCTGTCTCTCGAGTCTGATGCCTGCCAACGAGAAAAAGAGCACAATTCGATTCAGGATCGGATCGAGTGTGGTAATAACTTGGCTCTCTCTTAGAACCTGGATGAACTAATAAATACTGATAGGAATCAAAGGTATCACGATGAAAGATTGGAATTAAACCGTCCAAGAGCCTTTGAATCAATAAAAAGGTCAAAGGTCTAAGGGTAAAAGAACTTTTGTAATAATGATTGAGAATTAAATGTTAAATTTAAGGTAATTCACTTGAATAATTTAAAAATGACAATCAAAAACCAAGACATATGCATTTTATATTTATATCATTGTGATGAAATATGCTTGTATTTTGTCGCTTATGAATCATTTGATAATATAATAAACTGAATGATTTTGATATATGTGTGTATCTAATACTTCTCGAATCTAAACAACTTACTCTATTCTAAACAACTGCAACTTGTACTACTTGCAGTGATATATAGGGAGACATGCAATAAACCTCATAAAATGAAGTAAAATTGCAAGAAATGAAAATTGTGAAACAGCAAGAGAGGTTTTTGAAACGGATTTTAAATGCATTTTTAAAGAAAATAATATATTTGCTTTGAGTATCTTGCTTAATTTTCACGTGACATACTTCTTAATCTTTTGATTTACATTCAAACTTAGCGATAAAAATTCAGGGGTAAATATAAATCGAGTGATATAATATTTCCAATTTCGTTTTTAATATTCAGTAAAAAGGAACTTAAGTTAATTTTCTAAGCAAGCCATAAAAAAATTGTTAATCTCTGCATTAATAATTATTTTTTATAAAAATATTGTGTATACTGCTTTATCATCGTTATTATATTTATCTAACACTCAATGATATCTTTATTTGAAGTAGATATTTAAATTTTTTCACTTTGTCTACTTTCACGTAAAATATATAGAAGATACTTAAACTTTTTCCTTTTATCTTAACAATATATTCTCTAGTAGTAATCAATTCGTGGTAAGTAACGCCGAGAAAGCTGACTTGCCTCAACTGCGAATCTCGTTTGCTATGCAACGGAACCCTACAGACCGTCATTATCATATTACACGGGTGCATCCCGTGCATGTTCTGTACCAAGCGACCATTTCCCAACAGAAAATGAGACGAGGAAACGAGCTCGGTCGATATAGCCTTCGCCATCTTCGCGCCTCAGTATCGTTAAACTCTCGGACAATTGTTGATACTCACGTCTTTGATTTATCTTTTTTCCTAACTTTTTGTGCTGAATTTTTTATATTATTAAACTGAGCATTAGTCATACAAAATCTTTTAATAAATATTTACGTTAGGAAAGCCATCTTTTATCTTTAAATGATCTATATGATCTATTTTCATAATATGCTTATTACTGCAGTTGAAACAGTTTAAATAGAGTTACATTGTAACAATTTTTATTGTTTATTATTTGTTGTAATAATTTAAGAAAGAGGTTGTTTGTTCCCATTTATCACGATAAAGATAAAATAATTGAGATTAAAATCGTATTACAGTTTGTATTATATTGTTTGTTTTATGTGTATAAAAAAATAAAGATTCAAATTGATATGATTTCTTTTCTCTCTTCTTTTGCTCTCTTCTTTTTCTGTCTTTTCAAGTTAGTATTGTCACTGAGAATGTCTCTCGGCATTTATCGGCTTCGGATTAACAATGTTCTAAACTATTTCAGTCGATGTAAAGCAGCGACTTGCTATTGTGTCTTACCGCACAGTGCGATCTCGCTTCTCGTTTACCAGTAGAATCGTTAGAACTTTGCCGCCATGACGACAATACTCTTGTCGTCTCCTCGTCTCGCAGATGCGATACGGCATTATCAATAAGAATTTGAAAAAATCCCGAATTCCTTCGAATAAAATCCTCAAAAGATGTGTAACATTATACCTGTAAATTATCTATTACAAAAAATAATAGTATTGAAAAATGTCAATAAAAAAAATTGTAAAATAATTAAATTAGCATTGATATTAGGATTGATATGTAAAATCTAAGGAAGGATTCTTATTAATCCCTAAATTTAATTTGTTAATTTAATTTCAAGAATCCTTATTTACTTGTTTCTATACTATTAAATTCATAATATCAAATTATAAAGTTGAGTTATATTTTTAATCATTCCTATAGATCGCCACTGTTTCTAGGCAATATATTGTTAATTTAACTAAAACAATGTAACTCAAGAAATATATTAAATTTGATTCAAATTTAATTTACTATTTATTAAAGTGCACATATGTCAATATGAATGCTGTTTGAAATTAAGCAATTTAACCACGGAAATGCGTTAATTAGATGTGATTGTTTTTTAAACATATATTTTGTATTAAAATACACGATGACACACTTGAAAATTAAAGATAATAAAATTTATTTATTTTATTAGTTATTTAACTTATAGAATTGGTTTAAATTTGATTCTTTAATATTTAATAATGTAATATTTAATAATGTAATTAAAAAAATATAAGAACATTGACATTAATTGACGACAACTGGTTCGTTGCATTTTCTCTCTGCATTCATATTATAGCTACAATGTGATCAAAGAGCGAATAGACGTCTATCAATCAGAATGGTAACGAACTGAACATGTTAGCGTAACTACAGATCTCAAATCGAGACGAGATTTTTGATCATTACAGACTGCGCATTGTTATCCATCTCCTCCAACAACCATCACCTCCAACAGCTCTATAATCAGACATTGTTATATCTACGACATCGTTGTATCTACAGTGGCACTCTAACGGCCACTTGATTGGAGTTGTCGAGACGGCAATGATCGAGAGTTCCATCTTAACCGAGTATCGTGGACGACTTTGACCGAATAATTGTGTGTGTCATGCTTTCTCTAAATGGTCTGTGTCGCGAGTTACAGGGTAAACACACAGCGGGAGGGCTTAGCGTAGGAACAACTTTAGTGTTTGCGGCAAGCAATCTTGCCGGGCAAATTAGTGCCCAAGTTAATTATCTTTCACGATCAAATCGTTAGGAGAGCCAAAAGGTGCTTTACCTTCTGCACGATTATTTATGTTGCTGGCGAGATTAGCTGTGTGGCAATGGAAATTAGATTACTTCTGTTGAAGATTTATAGTAGATGTAAGTTATATGATAGGGATTCTAAAATGATTTCCGCACGGCTTGTGTATAAAGATTTATTTCATATGAGACAGAATATCTTGTGTTTTGTAGTTATAAATTTCTTAGAAAATAAATAAATATTTTTATAATATAATTAAACATACATATATAACATAATTAAACAGCGATCTGATTGCATTATTTTATTACTTATGATTAATGCCTCCATTATTCAAATTATAACTCTGTAAGAAATATCACATCTCTATTATTACATTATATAAAAATGAAAATAAGTATGTAAACGCACATTTTTTTTAAAACTGCGACTTTTGCGTTTTGAAAGATCTATATTTTTCTGGAAAATATTATTACAAAAAAATTAATTATTAATACAGAGTTCGTGATCGCAATCATCTAAATTTTTTACACTCTGATTTCATAGCAAGGACATTTCAGAAGCGTCGCCCAATACATTTTATAAGAACGAAGCGTTACAAATTCATTTGAAATCGCATTATAGCAACGTTTCAGCATAATCTGACTGTCTGATAACACAAATAGAAATAAATGTCAGACAGATCGATCCGACAAATCCGCTAAACAAGGACAGACTTCTGTGAATAATCCATAGTCACCTTGAGTCTCCATTATAAAAAAAAAGCACTCCCGACACAAAATCTGTATTATTTATTCAATATCATCGTTTACTGATAATAATTAATAACAATATCGAGAAATATCTTCCAATTTAATAACTAATAATTGAACTAATTTCTTTAATTGTCTTTGCAGCATCTTGATTCTTCTAAAAATTATCAAGAAATTGTGAAAAAATAAGTATACACCTTATTTTTTTCACAATAATGCATTACAAGTATTTTAAAACATTATATGTAAAAGCTTGTTAAATTGTAATATTAATGGCAAGAAAAAGTAGCTATATAGTAGCTATATAGTAGCTATATAGTAGCCATAAACTTTTTTATTATAACTTTAATCTCAGTTCAACTTACTCTTCATCTTTTCCTGGTTCTAAAAATTAGAAAAAGCTAAGGAGTAAGTTAAATCAAGATTAAAACTTAATCTACATTGATGGAGACGGACATGAAAAAGTTTATGATGGAAAAGGGCATTACGCGTATATTTTTACGTTTGATATTCGATGTTACTAGAATAATATATGATTCGCTGTTGGTCACTTAGAATTTTGCATTAGGAAATGATATAAAACTGCTTTTATTCCAAATGGAGACGCAAAATTAGTTGTTCGTCGACCAGCGAAGGTCTTTCTATTCTCGATGTGTTCGCTAAAATTTCACGTGGGAAACGGTAATGGGAGGCAATATAAGCAAACAGTTAGTCTCAGCGAGTTTCGGAAGAGGCTTTATCGTCATTTAGGTGCAACAGCTTGCAATCTGACGTCGCTGGATTTGCTAGATCGTTTGAGTATAGGTGCGAATACGATACGAATACGATTATAGGCTTACACATGATTGCGCGTAGAATACACACACAAACATACATAAGAGAGATCTTCCTCTCTCTTTCTTTCACCCAGGCACATAAAAGCTATGATATACCTGCGATATTTATTCGTCGAGTGTCACATCCTCATTGTTCCCCTCGCCTCTTCTGTTATCGACGTTTTTGTACGCGCCTTCTTGCTAGAATAATCTGAAACCCTGTATAACAGCCAAATTCTTTAGAGGAACAGTAGACTCGAGGAACACATAATCGATAGCTTAGAATTTTGGACACAACAGATTTTTTTGAAAGATGCTGTTATTGTCCATTAGCGTATTAAATTCAATTTTTTATTACAGAGTGTATGGTTTTATATTGAGTACAAAAGCTCATTTCGATCAAATTTTTAATAATGTTGCAAGGGAATTCAAAAGTCCGACATTTTCTCAGATATTATCAAGTCTTTCTTAAATATTATCTTAATTAGTATTACTAATGAAGTGGATAATGAGGAACCAAGCGCTATTGTCGGTGTCTCTCACTTCATTATGATAATGGAAACTTCCGTCAATCTTCTAAAGGTGTTAAATAAGAGATGATAAAAAAAAATAAACGCGGAATATACATGTTATCTAGGCAGCTCTGGTGCCGTCATTGATCGATGGACCATCCCTGAGCACTAAATGATAAATAACTCATTTAGCAAGAAATATGGATTCATGCCTGATTCTTGCCAGCCTGGCCTTTCGGTTGCTATTGATAACCGGTATGAGATGTGTGAATGGATACATTCGGGGATTGGAGGGGGAGGTGGAAGCAGGGGAAAGGGGTGGTTGGGCAAGAGTGGATACCCATCGGCCGCCGTTCATCGACCGCCGCGCTCTCATACGAGAATTTAATTGTCAGCCATACGAAAGCGAACCGGTTATCGATTCTATGAGAACGTCTCTTTCTATCGGGCGAAACCACCGAGTGGTTTGCACGTGTTGCGCTTGCATCCCTCCAGCTGCCGCCCTCTAGAATGTTCTCTCTCTCTTTCTTACTTCCTCTCTTTCATTCTACCTATCTCTCTCCCTCTTTCTCTCTTCTCAGTATCAGTCTTATACTCTCACGTTATGATCCTTTTGATCCTCTTTTTATCAATTTTTCAAAATGCATTATAGAATATTTAACTTAATGCATTTATCTTTATTCTTGCACGCAGCTGCACAGAAAACACAATAAATTTATCCATATCAATTATTTCATGCGTGAGACCTTTCCTATTTCTACCAGATTAACTGTTAATGGCGTTAATGGCGCGCGCGATTATAGAATTATTAAAGAATTTAAAATTGATTTTTTTTTAACAAGGAATCGTTATAAGATTTATTATTTATTTGACATTCTTAATCTTTAACATCCGATATTTCTGGAATTAGCAACTAAATCAAGATTCAGTTACAAAGAATTAAAATTAAATATAAAATAAAATTAAATATAAAATTATATAAAAAATTAAGTTATATTGATTTCTCTTTCTGATCATTTTACGCTTTATTAGTAGAAAATTCTTTACTCTCAGTCTATAAATTCAAAAGCATACTTATTAAAGGTCTTTAATATATCCTAGGAATTCATTAACCGTTGATCTGATAGAAGAGGAATATGAAGAATTTGATAGAAAATATTTCTTGATAGAAAAAAAAAAGAAAAAATATTTATATCATGTGTATATAGGATAATGAGTAATATTAGGAATAAAAAAATTATATAACATAATACATTATATAACATAATACAAATTATATCATATAATACATAATAGGAAATTTTTGCAATAACGTGAATCCAGATACGGTGAAAGTCAAATTATCTTTTCTTTAATTAGTTGTTAAGAAAAAGATAACCTGATCTTAGCATTCACCGTATCTAGATAAATGGTATTGCAAAAATTCTATAATATTTATAAAAATACATACGTGTAGCATCTTTTTATTTATTTTTTATTATATTGTATTTAAAGTTTGATATATATATTTTTACATCGCGCTTATTACCTGATAAGTAAATTAATAATTATCGTATAACAATAATGAAAATATTTTGAAGACAAATTCTTCATTTTAATACGTAAAATTAGTTGTATTATTTATTTGTATTTTATCGCGTGTTGATAATAATTTTACGCGTTTTATAACCGTATAGGTTAACTTAATGCTCTACTACTTTTAAGGGATCTATATCCTCGAATATACACGTATATGTAATAAAATTCTGTCTTTTTCTATTTCTCTATTTATTTCTCTGCCTTTTTATTGTCGTGCAATAATATCGTTTTATAAGCAGTCACGAAGAAAAAAAAGATGGATATAATATTTTCAAAGTTTCCAAAAAATTTTTATTGTGTATTAGTGACCCATAAGATATGTTTATGTATTAGTGATAGTAAAAGTAGTAAACATGCTGTCAATAAATTACCGACATTTTAGACTGTTCTAGAATTACTATTCTAAATTATTAAATTATATCTTCCATTCTTTATATATATATATATATA